>NC_141833.1:16976282-17127949 GCF_982586985.1 Callionymus lyra
TTTTGTTGGTGTTGGATAGTTCCATCTGAAGCCAGGAAAGTTTTGAAGGTCATTCACTTGTATGGCGTCGCACCACAGATGCAGCTCGTGCGGCTTATTCTGTTTACTAGAAAAACAGGACTTTACAAAATACAGAATCACTAAAGTGAATCAACTTTGAAAAATCATGGTGACTCAACGGAATTCGCTCCCCGGGTTCCTATCCAGTTGTTTTCAAGTCCAGTCCAATTTGTCCAAAGTGGACTGGATTTGAGGTTAAGTTGCGGTTCGCTTTAAACATCTCCGTCTGACACATGGTCTGGATTAGAATCCCAAGGAAAATTGTTGTGCAGTGAATGAGGTAGGCATGTTGGAGCGTTCCCCCAAGTTGTATTTTCAAAAATTGGGTTTGACATCTCATGAGTTCCTCTCGTGCTAGGCGAGCAGGATCTCAAAGAACTCTTGTCATCAGGCGGTTTTCAACTGGCAGAACACCTACGGACCACCACCACCTTCCATGAGTCTCGACTAAAACCTGACTCTTGTGTTTCAGTGACAGAGAACCACGTCGGGTCAGGTCACTCCATCAGCATCCCCACGGTGCCTTCGCCGGCAAGCCAGAGGGTCGGGATGCACTCGCCGCCTCCTCGGAGAGCCCTGGTCCGGGAGTTCAGCGGAACCTATGAGAGTCTGCCGGCACGCTCCGTTCAGGTGAGGCTGTTTTCAAGGACCTGAAAACTGTCAATAGCTCCACCACCACTTATCTTGACCAATGTCTATTGATTCCCATTTTGGAAATTCTGTTTCTAAAGATTCATCCATTGTGGTTCCAGGTCTCGGAATCCCGGGTTGTCGAGTGTCCGAGCATCCAGATCACGACGATCTCTCCGGACGATGACCCGGCGTCCACGGTTCCCACCTACTGGGACATGGGAGGAGGAGGTGGCTGGGAGCGGGAGCGACTCTTCCTCCCACTGCTGGACCCCTTCAGCTATAGGGACCGCTGCCCCGGCTCGCTGAGTCCCAGTCCCGCCTCCAGCCCCTCGTCCCGAGGCTGGCTCAGTCCCGCCTCCAGCTGTGACTCTCTGTTGGTGGAGGAGGAGGATCTGGGTGAAAACTCCGTCCACTACGGGCTCTCTCCGTCCTCCAGGCCGACTTCTCCGGGAGGGAAGAAGCGTCGCAACACGCCGCTCGGCTCACCTTGCACCTCCAGGAGGGGGAGCTCTTCTGAGGAACATCTGGGGTTCACCCAGGAAGGGTGTGACTCCGCCCCCTCGTCACAGGCCCTGCCCAGCAGTTGCGACCTCAACATCCCCCAGAAAACACGAAAGACCTCCTTGGAGCAGGTTTGTGCACTTTCAGTGCCAGGACCGTTTCCCTGGTCTTTACCGTCCGTTCTCTGTAGTTGTCCTCCAGGGAGGTGGATCCGGAGCAGGCTCCAGGACATGGCGTCCCCTGTCTGCAGTCAGAGACAGTGCAATCCCGGAGAGAGACCCAATCTACAGGCATGGACTATCTATCGGTTCCTCCGGCTCTCGCCTGGGGCAGGACCAGAGCCACGGCCCACAGTCCGTTGTTCAGGTACGAATTTACAACCCTGTAGCTTTTTGAAAATGTTTGGGTGACATTTCCATCAATTTTTTTTTCACTCTCACCCTTATGTTTCCCAAATTATTTGCATGGTACTGACATATGTACTGTAGTGGAAGCTGGGGAAAGATTTAATTTGATAATAACATGGAGAACACTTTGTAAGCTTATAATGAATAATGTTGATTGTGCTCCTTGTTTATATACAAATTAAAAAACACATTCTAATTAAACTGTGACATACATCATAGACAAAAGGAAAACAAAAGGAAAAGCTACTAACAAAGGGTCTTCTGCACCAGGACATCATAGATACTTTATACTCACCTATCACAAACACATTGCAATTAAATAATAATAATACACTCGTAAAAATTGTTGAATTAAGAAGTCGAGAGCGGGGAACGAACAGGCGAAACTCCGAGTCCTGAAACTTCAAAAATGGTGTGCGTTACCTACTGAGCTAACCAAGCTAACATCGTATTATGAACATACACTTTTAAATAATATATATATATATATATAATATATAATAAATAAGGAGGTAAACAATATAATTTTGGCGACTTTCAATAAGAGTAACACTGATGTTTCGTGAACCAGGACAAACACAGATAAATAAGATAAATAAAACATCCAAGAATGACGGTCAGACTCACACTTCCTGTTAATAAAACAGTTACTTTGACGCGTAACTTTGACTGCTAAAAAGATATTGGCCCCTTGTGTGATTGAGGTTGAAACCCCTGTTCTAAAGGCCTAACATAACCCTTCTCACACATCTTCGTCTCAGATCCAACGCTCTGCCACCGCTTGACTGGCCGCTGCCATCCCAGTTCGACCAGTACGAGCTCCGTATGGAGGTGCAGCCGCGTCCACACCACCGGGCCCACTATGAGACCGAGGGGAGCCGAGGGGCCGTTAAAGCCGTGCCGTCAGGACACCCGGTGGTGAAGGTGAGTACTGCAGCGGAAAGCAAAAATATTTCGATCAAAAGTGACGATTCTCCTCCCGTCAGCTGTGCGGCTACACCGAGAGGAAGCCGCTGTCCCTGCAGGTCTTTGTCGGGACTGCGGACGACCGGTCCATCCGACCGCACCCCTTCTACCAGATCCACAGGTGCTGCGAAACGCTCGCGCAGCTGTTAAGTTTGAGAGCTTCAACTGAGTTTGTGTGTCAGGGTCACGGGCAAGATGGTCGGAACCGCCAGTCATGAGAGTGTCCAGGCCGGAACCAAGCTGCTGGACATCCCGCTGAACCCGGAGAACAACATGACGGCGCTGTGAGTGTCCTCAGCGATCCACGTTTTAAAAAAAAAAAAGTTCCGGTCTTAACGTTAAACTGCTGTCCCAGCATCGACTGCGCGGGAATTCTGAAGCTGAGGAATTCCGACATAGAGCTGAGGAAAGGCGAGACGGACGTGGGGAGGAAGAACACGCGGGTCCGCCTGGTCTTCCGAACCCACATGCACCTGACGCACCCGGCCGCCCCGCCCGGGCGAGTGTTGGCGCTCCAGGTGGCGTCGCTGCCCATCGAGTGCTGTGAGTGGGAAGAGCTGCTAAACGCTAACCCCCCTCTCCAGCATCTTCTCAACTTATCCATCGTCCACCAGCTCAGCGCTCCGCCCAGGAACTCCCCGTCATCGAGTCGGTCAGCATCACTTCCTGTTCGGTGGAGGGAGGGGAGGAGCTCCTGGTCAGTGGGAGCAACTTCCTGCCGATATCCCGGGTGTTGTTCATGGAGCGAGGAACAGGTAACCGTGATGTTGAGCAGAGAAGTTCGGAGATTTAAGGCTTTATTCGTTTAAAATGCCTGCTTAAGCTCCTTCTTTCTGAGATCGAGTTATTTATGAAAGTTGGCAGCTGGAGCTGGAGAAAATTTTCTGCTCTGGTAGATGTGCTTGTAAATTTAATTGGCTCGGTGTTCTGGAGTTCTGAAGCCCCGAGTCTGACTCCTTCGTGACTCAATTCATCCTTTATAAAAATGGAGGGATTGTTGTGTGTGACAATATGGTCCTGGTTCTGGGAGCCGAGGCTCGACCCTGACTTGAGGTGTTTCCTGAAACAATTAAGACCCTCGGTGAACAACTTCTGGTCCTTCAGTCAAGTGTACTTGGTCCAAGATTTGTGTTCCTAACAACTGGTGCAATTTAAATCAGTTCCTGAAAGTACAAAACAAGTTCAGGCGTCCTGGAACTGTTAAATCTCAGCTTTATATTTATTAACTAAACTTCAGATAAAAAATTAAGTAACATGAACGTTAAAGTGATAGTACCCTAAATTCTAACTCATTTTCTACTCACCCTCATGTCGACTAAGGGTTGGGATTATTTAGCGACTTGAGCTCAGTTGTCTTCGTCCAAAAAGACACTTAAAAAACATCTAAATACCTTCATACTGCTCTTCTCTAACGTGCCTCTTGTATTGAAGCCTTGACATGAGAAGAATCGTTCAGAAAAAACTTAAACAAGTTTTTATTTTAGGCTTGTTTGTGGCAGAAGCTAATAGGCTAACATGCTACACTGACAGGAAAGGGGAGTGTCTGGTTCCACAAACAAGCTTAAAATAAAAACTTGTTTAAGTTTTTCTGAACAGTTATTTTCATGTCGAGCAGTACGGAGATAGTTGGACGTTTTCAAGTGTCTTTTTGGACGAATGTGAAGACGCAGACAACTGAGCTCCAGTCGCTACATTAAAATGAACAAACATTTTTGTCTATAATGCTAAAAAAGTAACAGATTACTCTGAAAATAAACCCAACCCTTAGTCGACACGAGGGTGAGTAGAAAATGAGTAAATTCTGAATTTTCGATCCATTCAACTATCAAGTTCGTTAGAAATAAATATCGCTGAATCGGCAGGAGCTCTGGACTGTTTTTTCCGCAACAAGATGCTTCCATATAGAGTTTGTGTTTGACTCATTTTCTTTATACTCACTTTTGTTGTTATTTCTAAGTAAACTCCACTGAAACAAGTGTCTTGACCTCACAGGTTAATGTTGAGGATAATCCAGTCTTTTTTAATTATAACAATTATAATCAATGACAGAAAAACTCAAATTTTGTTTAGAAAAATGTATTTTTGTGCGGCGTGGTAACAAACGTTGTAGGATGATGAGACGAACATTTCTAGAGAGTTTACTGAGAGTGCGAAAGGGATTTTATCTGAGTTAAAAAACACCAGTTGTTCAGAGTTAATGAGATTCAAGCTCACGACTGCTGTGTGGTCAGATGGGAAGCTGCAGTGGGAGGAGGAGGCTCACGTGGACCGAGACAACAGCAACGAGGTAAACCTGCCACTCTGACATGCTTGACCTCTGCCCTTCTCTGACCCTGGTTGTGTCTTCAGTGTTTGCTGTGTGTTCGAGTGCCGGCCTACAGCGACCTGTCGGTCAGTCGCCCGGTGTCCGTCAGTCTGTACGTCTCCAACGGGAAGAGGAAACGAAGCAGCACTCACTGCTTCAAGTACCTGCCAGGTGAGTGTTTTTAGGTCCACTTAAGGTCTCAAGGGAAAGTTGGACTTGGAATTTAACCCCCCAAAAACATACTTCTTGAGGTCTAGAATTGGCTTCTTTGGATTTGAAGTCTTCGGTAGGATTGTTGATGAAGGTGTTCGAGATGAAGGGACTATCACGGCTCTTTGTCTCTTCGCAGTCATGTTCAAGGAGGAGGATCCGCTGCTGTCCCGGCCGCAGGTCCTGCCCCTGGACGCCGGTCCCAGGTGTCAGTCCAGAGGGGACCAGGTCTTCCCGATGACGGAGGATCAGGGCCTGGGCTTCCACTTGCCCGCCTACCCCTCCTACCCCTCCCCGCCCTGTCCTGTCGTAGGCTACCAGGACGACTTCTGCGCCAAAGTCGACGAGGACCCGGGCAGGTCCTCGATGTCCGAGCGACACCCCAGCTTCGAGAACCTGGAGCTGGGCTTCACCGAGCTGCTGCCACCTCTGTACCACCGAGGCCAGCAGCCCAACTCGCCGTCTCCTTCTCCGTGGCTGGACTCTCCCTACCTCTCCTCCTCCCCCTCCCCGTCGCACTCCTCTTCCCTCAGTCCGTTCCCGGCAGGCAGTCCCATCTCCACCTCCCCCCTGCCCCCCATGCCCACCTCTCCTTACCCCCAGTACTCTGCATATCCTCAGGAAATGTGCCCGTCCCCGCCACTGCACCCCAGCTCCTACCAGGACTTGTGTCCCGCGCCCTACTCCCACTACGACGTCTGGGATCAGCAAGGGAAGGTGTTCGGTCTCGGGGGTGAGTCGAAGACTCAGGAGTGCCCCCTGGAGTTCGGCAGCTCCTCATCAATGCACCACATCACATTTGAAGAGGGTGAGTGGTCCTTCTGGATGAAGTCTGCTTTCCTACAAATTCGAGATGTGCAACAAGTGAACTAGACTTTGGTCCTGGACTGGAGAGGGGGATTTTGGTCAGGTCATCTCTGCCTATCCAAATGATGGCTTCATCAAGCCAACCAGGCACCAGAACTCAACCAAAATCCACCTTTCCAGGCAGACCCAAGTCCGTTACCAAAGCCTTACCGTGATAACATTGATGATTGCTTTTATCTGTAGAGTGAAACCGCCTTAGGAGTTCTGTGGAGGTCTTGACTTACTTTTCATTGCAATATTTACAAAATGATCTTAAGCCCCGCCCACTGAAAACACTGTTTCTGAATATGAAATCTTGTTTAACATAAGCAGCCCACTTGAGGTTTGTCACCAAGCGTCATCAATCCCCGAAGTCTCCACCTCAGAGGAACTCGTTATATAAACAAAGCGGGGCATGATTACAGCTGGCTGGAGGAGGAGTGAAGCCATTGTTACGTCATAATGGACACCGCTCTCGTAACCTCTCGTTCGCCCAGATTTCCGACAAACTTTATAAAGTAATAAGTTCAAAAGATGGTCATGATGTGGGACTTCCTGCATGTTGGAGAGTAAGACTTCAACATTTGAAACATGTGAGCGAGTCAGGAGAGTTGGGTTTTTACGTTAGTCTCCCTTTAATATAAAGAGGAGCTTGATTTATCCACCACAGCAGCAGCTTGAGCTAAGGCAACTGTTCTTATGCAGAGTGGATTTTCAATAAGTCGACCCGGACCTGATTCCATCTGTGTAAACATAACCAATAGAAAACGAAACGGCCTAACTTCCTTCTCTTCACCCCGGCAGTGTCGGAGTTCATCGGCGAGGACATCCAGTCGTACCAGTCGAGCTCGCACGCCAACAACCAGCCGAACTGAGAAGCTCTCGACGATCCTCCACTGTGCACTTACTTCCCTTTGTTACCTGCAGCTCCGTGACGAGCTTCATGAAGTTGTTTTCAATATAAATTATACATGAACCTTGCTTTTGTCTTCATTTCTTTGACTTGGGGAACCTGGCGGGGAACGAGCTCAACCAGACCCGCAATGCATGCTGGGTCGTTCAGTTATCAAAAAACGTGTTTGAGCATCAAACGAGTATTAACGGCGCCCCCTGCTGGACACCGTCACAGCCCCCCCCGTGGACAAGACAAATAAGGTTTTAATAAGTGTGTGTGTGAAGTTTCATCTTTCAACGCTCGCTCGCGTGTTCGTAACAAAGAGATGAAGGCGGACAGAGTCATTCGTCCTCCTGACGCTTTTACGGCTCCATAGGCTTCTTCGCTGCCTTACATGGAGACGAGGAGAAAAGCTGGTGCTGGACGCAGCGTTTCCCAGCTTTGAACGTCTTTTTATGACGAGTTCGGAATCTTCGGCTTTAAATCTTCACCGACGTCCCAGTGTTTCACCTCCAACTTTTCTCTCTCGACTCTGAAGTTCAGCAGGAAACTTATTGTGTGTGACGAGTACCTGTGAGGCTTACTTTTTATCGTAACTCATTCATTTAACATTTTTCTTGAATGTTTTTCCAAAAAGTTAGTTTGCTTTAAATGTATATATTTTTTAGTTGTTCTGATATTTACTTTAAAATGTACTGACAGAAGTGGCAGACAAATATTTCCTGAAAATATTGATTTTAATGACTTATATTTTTAAAATAAATACTCTTAATTATTATTTTATTCAATAATTTTCTGCCACTTATTCCCTTATGGGGGGTTGGCAAAGATATACAACCATTCACACACACACACGGGCAATATCGAGTTTACAATAAATATGTTAAATTATTAGCTTAAATAAACCATAAATCATTTAAATTATAAGATATTATTTTTCTAAATAGGTAGGTAGGTAGAACTTTATTGATCCCTCAGGAGGTCTCCTTCGGGAAATTGTTTTTTTCCAATTAGCCACAGCAAATACAGCAATTTTTCATAAAAAAAATAATCCAAATAAAATAAGAACAAGAACAAAGAGAAATGAAGAGAAAGAACAAGATGATACAATCTAAATTATCTATATTATTCATATATCTCTTGCATATTATTAAAATGTTTTGTAATATTGAATGTTCTGAACTGAATAAATACATTTTATAAATACATACACAATGTCAATAACAATTTTCTTATTATTATTGTTATACACAATGTTGTTTTCTAAATTCTCTATATATTTTTGATGCCTTCGTGTTGAGAATTGGGAGGAGGTCTCGGGTCAGACCCATGAGGAGGAAGTCTGGACTCTCTTTTCTTTCACTACTTCCCCGTTGATCCCTCCGCAGATAGGAAGGAATGTTTTGGTCAGAATGTTATTACTGGCCACAGTCCAAACAAGAGGCTAAATTTAAATCTGTTGACTGGTGTAGTTTCAGAGATGACCAGCAGATGTCGGTGTTGTAGCATTTCACGGCGCTGGAAGTCTTTACTGACAGGTCCAGGTTATGAGAGATTCGTAGATGACGAATGAAACAAACTTTGGAAAGATGGAGTTCCATCAGGTGAGAAGACTAACTTGTTCATTCATCGCAAGCTGACATCAAGAAAGAAAGTTAAGTCAATTGAAAATACATGACACGGTTTTTGTGTTTTGCGCTTTTAACCTCTGCACTTCCTGTCACGTTGTTGTTGCCGTGGAAACAGTGTTTGTGTCTCTTGCTCTCGTGCTGCAGGAGTTGCGAGAGTTTAGTCTTCCTGTTTTCGATGAGGTCACGATGAGGTCACGCCTAAAGAAAAGTGGTCAGTGTGTTAGAATTAAACGACAGTTACGCAATAATATAGATATTGTGTTGAAACATGGTGGATATAAAGAGAAGTTGACAAAAATAGACACTATTTGGCAACATGTTTTTTTTTCTTAAGTGAGTCACAGGCACATGCACGGTCAACATGGCCTCCTCGTGTGAGAAACAACCGTTTGAACATCTGTGAACGAGATCCTCCAGAGATAGAAAGTCTGCGGCTCGTCTCAGGTCAGATGAGGACGAGCTGCAGTTGCTGTTTTATCATACCTTCAAATGTAAGCTCTTCTTAGAACTTTTTATTTTATCTTCAGCATCAACTTAAAGCACCGTTTATTTTTAATTATTATTTTAATTTATATTTAATGGTCAAACACACATAACTCACGTAACCTTAATAGGATTTCATCACATTATTATTATTGATTTATTTTCATGATTTATTCTGTTTACACTATTTTTTTAAGATATTATTAGAAAAAATTAAAAATACTCATTCTACAGGACTGCTGTCTGGGGTGTAAAGCTTGTGATTATTGATTTTTTATTTTATTATTGATTTTCATTTCATTTATTTACCCACCATAATGTACCAGTCGCTTATTTTATTTTATTTTTGTTAATTTATTTTATTTTATATTAGTTTAATGTAGTGTAGTGTAGTGTAGTGTAGTGTAGAGTAGTGTAGTTCAGTTTAGTTTAGTTTAGTTTAGTTTAGTTTAGTTTAGTTAAGTTTAGTTTATTTATTTATTTTTAATTTCATTTAATTTAATTCATTCTGTTTTATAATGACTCCAAAACACCATAGAAATTCCTGTCCTGTTTTAACATTACTCGCAATAAACTTATCTGTTTCTGATTTTAAATGAGTATTTAAATAGTATAGTAAGTATAATATATTTAAAAATAAATCCTTGTTGATAAACAATGAATATAGTATTGAACATTGAATAAACTGTTTAATAAAATATATAAATAATAAAAATTAGCAATGCCAAAATACTGTGAAAGATCTTAATATAAATTTAGAAAAATACTAAATAAATGGTGAAATAAACTAAGAATGTAGTCAAAATTATTTAATTTAAAAACCTTTTTTTTAATGATTGAAATGATTAAAAAAAAACATTTAAATAAATATTAGTTTGAAATGTATTATATTTTCTAATGATAAAAACTATTACTACATATGTGTTACTGTTTTAATCATTCTTACGAAGCACTTCAAACTAAAATAAATATTATTTAACATTGTATTAAAACCTGATTAAATTGTGTAGTAAAGCCAAAGGAAGTTGTGACGACGGATGCAACAACAAACTCAGACACTCATCTGTCGCCCGTGTGGTTTTATTCAAATACTGGGTTACATGCTCCTACAACACTGACATGGGGACAAACTGTGGAGTACAAAAAAAGCGTATTTTATTCAATTTCTTTTGGTCTCTACAGCAGTCCAGAACCAGACACAGATGTCAGCAGACGGTTCGGGGAGCGACAGTATTAATACCAGGTGCTCAAATATATTCTTTCCATTGGATTGTAGCTTGCAAATATACACACACAAACACACATATATATTTCTTTTATCAAGGAAAGAAGCCGTATATTGTCCACTACTTCAAGTATTTAAACATGGGAGCTGTTTGGAGCGACAAACAAAACTGGTTAGCTGCAACAATTCGGGCGACAGTTTGTTCGTTTTAAAGTAAACGACAAAAACTATTTACTCTTTTAAAGCTTGAAGCTGATTTAGTATACGTCGAAGCTGCTTGGCAGGATATACTCTTGAGAGTGATGGTTTCTGAACTTTTGATCTACCAGCGTGTTCCAGCTCATGTGTGTCGCGTTTTCACGCGCAAGGAATATTGTCGTACTCGATCTGGTGGGTTTGTTCTGGTTGAAATAAATGTGGCACATTCTTAACTGTAATAAATAGTAAGCCGTATTTGTAATTATCTTTGTCTGCCCTAAATCATTTATTTTGTAATCTTTTTAAATTGACATAAAATACTTTTGTATCTTTGAGAACAAGGATATATTTGACCACAGGCTAACGTGGCTAATGACCGCTAAAGTGGCTAACACTGCAGTTTTGACTCTTCATCTTCTATAACTTTTTTCCTCGTAGAATCATATTTATTCTCTTCATCTTGTTCCCATTGTCTGCGGCAATGCAGTAAAGCGTAACATTTTTTCCTTTTTCTTTCGACGGAATAAACAGTTTTAGCTTCGTAAGCTAACGTCATGCTAACTCGCTGCGAAAATAGACACAAAATACCGTGATTTCTTTGTCACCATATTGTCATAAATGTAAAAATACACAGATGTCGGCAGTTGAAGCTGTGTTTATGTTTATATTTGTGTTATTCTAGGCAACAATAATATTCCCTGATGAAGCTAAGCTAAGTCTTACATGCTAATGCAAAGCCCCAATAATTTCATAAATTACTTTTTTATCTCACCTCAACAGTAGCTCTGAATACAATGATGTAGGAAGTAAAATAGTTAACTCACTTCTTACAATAATATCAAGATTTTTCTTTAAGAAAATGTTGGGTTTTTAATGTTTTAAATGAAGCTTAAAAAATACTAGATACAAAAATACGGTAAAATGTACTATAATGTATGTGTCTCTGGCCTTTTTTTTCAACTTTTATGTTGACGTTACTGCCTTTTAAAATTTAAACTAATTCTGCTTAAAACTGCTTCTTAGTGCAAACAAAGGTATGAAAAACTAGCTTGTGAAACTATTTGGCATATAGACCTACATGTGCTGTGAACGTGTCCAAGACCGTTACATAAAAAGACTTCTGAATTCCACCGGTCGAAGAAGAATGCGCCATATTTAGATCCTCGTGGATCAAACCCCTCGTCTGTCGTCTCCTCTCAGGCGCTGACGAACACCAGGCGGGCCGAGTAGATCAGGTCGGCCAGGTAGAGGATGAAGTTGACGGCGGTGAGTATGGCGATGGCCACCAGCTTGTCCCACACGCACAGCCCCACGTAGCTGCTGCAGGCGTAGGGCCTGTTTTTGTTGCCGCCGTGTTTGGGGTCAAAGTTGAAAATGGGCCAGATGATGGTCGCCGACAGGTAGAGGAGGACGGCCAGGAGGGCGTAGGAGGACAGGAAGCGGGCGAAGGGGAACGGCAGGCAGCCGGTGCACTCGCCCACGCAGAGTATGATCACGACGGCGGACAGGATGAAGCAGATGCAATAGACCGCCATGCAGTATCTGAGCGCGTCGTGGCGATCGTACAGGTTGTTGTCGCTGATGAACACGAAGATGACGCAGGCGATGAAGGTCTCGCAGACCTTGAGGATGCCGGGGGCCGTGGCCATGTAGCCGGCGACCTCGCCCGGGCGCGCCTTGGTGATGCTGACCTCGCTGATGTAGACGATGGTGGCCAGGCAGGAGAAGACCGTGGCCACGATGCGGAAGTCGCGGACTTCGCTGGGTCCCAGCGAGCCCTTGAGGTAGTAGAGCGGGAAGATGATGGAGGCCGACAGGCACAGCAGAGCCGCGTAGCAGGCGAAGGTGATCGGGAAGTTCTTCCAGGAGACGGGCGCTCGGGTCTGAAGGCCGAACACCTCCACCAGGAGGACCAGGAGAGTTCCCGCGAAGCTGAAGGCCCAACAGAAGATGCACCAGTCGCCCACGCCGTGGTCCATTCTGGCACCGTGGGCGGCGACGGAGAAGGCGATGCAGGTGAAGACCAGCGCTGCCAGGCGGGTCCACAGGAGTGGCTTGGTGTGGAGGACGATCGGCATGTTGAGATTTTTAGTCTTGAGCTTTAAGAAAAACTGCAACGAGAAAACACAAATCTGGTCAAACACACTTCAATTCTAACATCCTTTTATCAATAATCGGCAATTATCACCACATGGTTGGCCAGGATGGATGACTCACAGCAGCTCATGAGAACCGAAAACTCCCTTTTTGACTCAGAGAAGAATTTTCTGTTTTCAAGAAGTTTGTTTTGCATAAACAGAACGTTGTTGAAATGTCTTCTGATAAGACGCGTCTCAAGACTCCCACCAGGTTCCTGGCAGTGGTTCTGTGTGTGGAAGGTTGAAATGTGACGGCTCTGTGTCCGATCACACTAATAAGTGACACTTGTTGGCATTTATTTTTCTAGAAAACGTTTAACACTTGACCACATGAGGGCACCGGGCAGCAGATCTCCAACCACGAACAGGCTCTGAGGCGCACAATGCTTGTATTGTATTTCAGAAAAACAAGTGAAAGCATGAAAACACAATTTCAGACCATGAAGAATGACTCCACTGTGAGCACGGTGCTTTAACATCAGGCCTGGCAATCTGGAGAACAGGCTGTCCTATTAGAATTCCTGCTTTCTCAACACTATTCCTGCAACTATATAGGCAGCCCCTGCGTCCCAACATCCCATGGTCTGTGAACGCGTCTGAAACTGGCTCTAGAAACACTAGTGTGATTCACGGCCGATACTCTCTTGGGTCTGAGCTGATTCCTAAAAGCTGACGACAGAATAATAAGTTGCTTACAGTGGTAGTCGTTCTCCTTTTGTGCCTACAGAGGTGTTGTCCATCTCTGCCTGAACTTTAAACTGGCTTGTTTTGAAAGTATTGCCCTTGTATTGCATTTGATCAGCCACTACAAATGATGAAGGGTTGTTACAAACCAAGGTTCTTCAATGAGGTACTCTTCAGCTGGGGTGCCTAACCATAGCCCTAACCCATACTGACTCCTTTAAGATACATCTTAAGACGTTTTTATTTGTTCAGGCTTTTCCTTGATTTTCTGGAACTCCTGTGTTGTTCTCAGTATTATCTTGATCTTTAAAGTATATACTTTTTTGAGTATTGTTTTGATTGTTTAAGCGCTTTGTGTCTAGAAAAGCGCTATATAAATAAATATTACTTACTTACTTACTTACCTAACCCTAACCCTAACCCTTACCCTAACCCTAACCCTAACCCTAACCCTAACCCTAACCCTAACCCTAACCCTGACCCTGACCCTAACCCATAGCCCTAACCCTAACCCTAACCCTAACCCTAACCCTAACCCTAACCCTAACACAGATCGAAAACAGATCTACAGTCTGGAACCAAACCCTAGCCAGACAAAATATGTCCAAACATCAGCTTTAAATGCTGCTGGAGTCGATTGTATCCTCTCGTCCTCAGTTGTCACTAGAATCTTAGATATGGGGAACATAATGACTGCTGCCATCTAGAGGCCGGAATTCGAATTGCATCACAAAAATTAACAAACATTGTAAATATTTGCTTGTTAATTGTAAATTAAAAAGGATTCAGTTTCACACTTTATTCATTGGAATATAAACCATAAAAGACATATGATTAAAACAAAAGTGGATTTGTGTATAGATAACCTTCACTCAGTTTCACTGTTAGATTCTTACAGACTCTCATGTTAGCAAAACACTGCACTTTTCAAAAAACAAAGTTCAACTTTCGTTGACATTTCTCAATGCGAAGATTGCGATCTGCTGAATACAAAGCAGGTCAATTGAACACGTAGAACTTTAAACTGCTGCTCTTTCACGATACCATCCATCTGTTATATCACAAAAAGCTTCCTTGCAAATACTAGTATACACTCCCCTTCTTAAAGTACACAAAGTCTTTGGACTTTAAGTAACCTCTCGGTCCGTCAAACCGCCATTAGAACCAAAATAAACATTTGCTTTTTATTTGTCATAAAATGTCACTCTCTTAATTAGAAGAGTTTATGGACTTGGCACGAAACTTCTTAAAGTCCATCAGACTCTTCTCCTCGAGCAGTCGTAGAAGTTTCCACTAACAATTATTAACCCCGCCCCGTCCCAAAGCCCCTGATGACGTCATCCCCTCCATTAGCAACCCAGTGGTCCATTTCCAGCTCTACGGTTGTTGAAAGATTCGTCTGCACAGGTGGTCACGAAGCCTCAAACTGCTGCCGCTCTCTTCGATGCAACGATAAATTCTGCTTCTCTGATTTGATCAGACGTGGCTCATCATGGCCGCCCGCCCGCTCGATGACCTCTTCCTCCTCTCCGCTGGATTTATATTGGCGAACTGAGACGATCAGATGATGAAACCGACGGCTAACAACGTCTGGAATCACATTTTCAACAAGACCTCATGTCTCCAGCTGTCACACTCATGAAGATTAGTGTTCGGGTCGGTTCAGGCTGGAACACACACAGTGGCGGCTTTAAACCGATAGTGCTTTAAGACAAGGATTGACTAGCTTCATTTAATTCCAATTTAATATAGAGTCAAACAAGAAAAATCAATTATTTCACTATGGTCTTCCCGATAGACATAAAACCTGCTTAGAAAACAATTATTTATGTTAATATAAAGCCCAGGACCAAAGATGAAAGTTGAGATCCATAGCCCTAACTATAGCCATAAACCTAACCCTAAACCTAAACCTAACCATAGCCCTAACCCATACTGACTCCTTTAAGATACATCTTAAGAAGTTTTTATTTGTTCAGGCTTTTCCTTGATTTTCTGGAACTCCTGTGTTGTTCTCAGTATTATCTTGATCTTTAAAGTATATACTTTTTTGAGTATTGTTTTGATTGTTTAAGCGCTTTGTGACCCTGGTCTAGAAAAGCGCTATATAAATAAATATTACTTACTTACTTACTTACCTAACCCTAACCCTAACCCTTACCCTAACCCTAACCCTAACCCTAACCCTAACCCTAACCCTGACCCTGACCCTAACCCATAGCCCTAAACCTAACCCTAACCCTAACCCTAACCCTAACCCTAACTCTAACTCTAACCCTAACACTAACCTTAACCCTTACCCTAACCCTAACCCTACCCCTAAACCTAACCCTACCATTGCCTGGTTCTTAAAGAAGATATTTGCACAGATCGAAAACAGATCTACAGTCTGGAACCAAACCCTAGCCAAAGACCTTCTCCACCTTAAATTTACAAATTTAAATGGGACAGTTAAATACGCCTCCTCTTTTTTAAGACCCTTTGCAAAATTGCCTTGTGATATAATTCGGTAACATCTCCCCACTGGTGCCAACTTACGTGTAGAGGTTTTCCCAGTATAGTCTGTCCACCCCTGGGCTGTGTCTTCACCGTGACGTACTGATCCAACACTACAGTTTAACTTCTGTTCTTCAAAGTAGCGTTCAACTGGAAAACATGTGCGAAACATCTCAAGTGATTGTACTTCTGAGATTTCACTCAAACTGTCCGTCTCCGCCAACTATTTTGAGAGCAAGACTTCTGTTCCTCGAACTGGAGGTACGAGATGGAGAATTTTTTACGATGCAGAAACGCTGTCAAGTTCCCGGGCCTCCACTCGCGGCCTCTTGTGACGGCACCACCGCCCACTTGGCTCAACAAGCGCCACACTCTTGTTCCTAGTTTACACAGCGAGACGGTTACGGCCCGGGAGAGCGGGCCATGTTTACATTAGTCCCATTAAACACAAGTTTAGACAGTTGCGGCTGCTTGGGTAAAAAATCCGGACGGGTTTGAGGTATGAGGTACGAAGGAAGGGGCCAAAAAAAGAGATGCGGAATTCTTTTTAGGATGTTCCCTGAAGACCAGGGGTAGATGACATGTTCAAATGTTGATTCTTTATCTTATTAAGGGTGTAAAAGAAGAGAAGCGTGTATTCTCTTTATAGATGACGTTTAGTTCATTTTTAGCTTTGGACTTTACCATCGCAACCCAAATAAGGTGTTGCTTGGGTCTTCACGACGCACCTACTTCCTAACTCTTGAGTCCCACTCTTGGGGCCTTTTTTGGAAGCCATTTGAGTTTAGATTCCTTAAGGCCCAAGAGTGAAGAAGAATCTGTGTATCTTGAAGGGTTGTAGTCATAACTGGATTTGTACCTTCGTCTTTAAGAATACCCCTGTGCCACCTGTGACCCACCTGGGACACTCCCTCTTATGCCCCACGTCCATGCTTCGTAATCAAAGACAGGATTTTATGTACGAAAGCAGAGCCCTACGTGTTTGAAAGGTGTTCTCACACATGTGTACCATGTGTTTGGACTCGAGGTGTTTAATGTAGGTTTTGCCTCAATCGGACTAAGACATATGGAAGCAGCACTCCACTCCTACCTTTCCTAGGATAGACAACTAGAGACAGTAGTGGGCTTCCATCTCCTTTAGAATCTAAATCTGATCTCTGGTCATTGTAGTCGAGGGTTTCTGGCCGGAGCTGTTAAATGTCAGAGGGATTTTTGGGAGGGGTGGGGCAGGGGATCGCCCATAAATCAGCGTCCGCTGGGGGAGGGATGTTAACACTTGGGGAGGAACTCTGGGGAAGCCCTAAGCCTTTAGCCACAGAAGGACACAGTTTTTTAAACAGAGTGATGGAGTGGAATAGCAGGAGAGTGACTCACCGTGGGGCCCCTTCTCTTTCACCGACCAGCCCCCCCACCTCTCGTCGTACCCTTCCTCCCTCCATTCTCGTAAGATTTTCCAAGGCGCTGATGACTTCCAGATGTGTTCTAGTCTGGCGGCTTCTGAACAACTGGGAACTTTGTCATATTTGCCAAATTTCTTTCCTCCCTCTTCATAGTTTCTCCCTCGCTTTTCCATGATTGTCCCTCCCTCCCTCCCTCCCCCACCGGGGTACTCCCACACCAGCCTTAAAGTCAGACTAGCAATTACCCGTCATGTAAACCGCTCAAAATAAACGTAAAGGCTCACGATGGAAAAATCAATCCGGCTATTACTGTGTGCTCAGGTGGAGCATTAGAGGCCGAACAGAGGGAGGGAAAAAAAGTGTAATTGGAGAAAGAAGTGTGGAAAACACGACAGGATAACACTTCCTCAGATGGAATGTTGCGGGATGTGAGTCCGTCACGGCGGTCGTAAACAAACGCCCCAGAGTTCAGGTCGTGTTTGTCACCGTACGACATCTCTGACTTCATTTCGGTTTAATTCACTTTAGAGAAAGACGTTCAAGGGAGGCTCATGCAGAACCTCCACATGTGGAGATCGTAAAATGAATCAAACTTGACAGTAAACAGGACGGCGGAGAGGAGAAGCTGAGGGCGACGGACGTGTGTTCTGCTCGTGCTCATTCATTGACAGCATAGGTGGGTGTGCCGCCCGGCCACACCCTGCCTCCTCAGACTGATGCACGGACAGCACAACATGAACCTAGACATTATAATTTGACATCAAACTTGAGCTCAAGTCAGGCTGCTACGTATTTCTTAAAAAAATAAAAAATATATTTATGATGTAAAGTAAAGCGGAAGCTTGAAAAAGTAGATAATCAACTTCTAAATTGACTTTTCGTGTTGATTTATACACATTTTCATTTAAACCTCTCAAGAAAAAAAAGCTTATTTAACAAACATTCATCTGAAGCAACAGTTTGTATCTTTAAAAACAACATTCTTGAGAGAGAAGCAACAAGTTTCTGCTCGCACAGTAAAAAGAAAAACAACTCATAAAACACCCGTGACTTTACCTGCAGTTGTGTTGTCTTCAGCTGCTCCGACACATCCAGAGGTTGTGAGTGCGACTCCCCGACTGCAGCTGCCTGACTTGACTGAGTAGCTGCTCGAAAAAAAAAAAAAGAAGAAGAAAAAAAAAAGGGGGCTGTTCCCGGCCCAGCAAACCAAATTAGGCGTCAGATGTCTTCAGCATTTCACACATCTGTCCCAAAACCCTTGCATGCATCACCCTCGTAGCTTGACAACCACAATACAATGATAATAATCAGGACTAAAAGTTTATTTTCATAAAACCGAACTAAAAATTACAAATTGAAACCATCTTGGGTTCATCTTAATTAGACTCTGAAGATTATAAAATACATTAAAAGCAGCTCATACCTCTGCCAAGGAGCTCACTTAGCTTGAACAGTACAATATAAAATGACGTTTTTTTAAACTACCATTATTCACAAATTCATTGACTGATTGTACTTTAGGAAGTGTATTCTATTAACCACCATTGTGTTATGTTTTTTGTTTTTTTTGATAATTATTAATGGACGTTTTCAAGATAATCTTTGATTGAACCATCAAAATGTGATCATCTATTCTTTGTATATAACCTTTTTCTTCCTCTTTTTTTTAATGGAGTGTGCCTTATTTTCTGATTAAACTTAGCTCAATTATTATTATTATATTTATTCAGAACCTTCTGAGGATGAGGACAAAAATATGACCATCCTTGGCAGTGGTTAATATACAGCATTGGGATAGTTTTTTAATATTTATTACACACAGCTATCTGATGTGAATTTTTAAATAGTAAAAACAGAAATGATGAAATAATGATGAATAAGAAGAAATAAATAAAGTTATTAATTGTTAATTGATTATGAGTATATATATTAATAATAAATTAATAATTGACAATTACAAAAACTGGAGGATTTTTTTCAGAGCGTGACAATCATCCTCCTTCTTATATTCAATAGATGTGAAAAACAGACTTTTATTCAGAGTCTAATTCAGAAACAAATTGAAGGATCTCCGATATGAACTGGATACGGTCCCAGACTTAGAGGAGCTGATCCTCATCCCATCATCTCCGACCTTCATCAGCCCCACAGATGAGTTAAAACTATAAAATCTTGATTGTTTATAGAATTGTTCAACTGTGGAAATCCCCTCCAGGTGTGAAAACTTAAAAGTGACGTCACCCCTGCTATGACTTCCACTTCCCTCCATCGTTCGATCATCCCCTGTTTCCTGACTCGCCCCTCTCTCTCCGATAGTGTTTTATAGTCACCCAGCAACCAAGTACCTGTTTCCCCTGACGACCGCTCTTGTTTGGTGCCGGACGGTCGTAATGTTTCCTGATCATGTGAGGAGACGGAGCAATAGTCTGACTCCAACATTCTCTCGTAGATTGAGTTAGCAGCCGTAAACGATGCTAATCTGATTCTGTTGTTGTTGGGTTCAGAATGTCAACTCACTTTTACCAACAATGCTCTTCTATTCACAGCGTGGTGGACCAGTTGATATGTTTTCCCATGAAGGGATGGTTAGGAATCATGGATGAGTTGATATTAAATAGATTGAGTTATTGTGAAATTTGTAGATGAAAGGCTGGTGGATGAGAAACAAGAAAAATGCACTTTTAAACTGAATGAATCCAAAATAATTAGAACAGCACCATCCTAAAATGGATAATGCAAAACACATAAAATAAATATACTCTTTTATTTTATGTTTATTATGTAAGAAAAAATGTGGTTGCCCTATTCTAGTAAGAAAAAGTGCATATTTTTTCTCTTTTTTTTAATGTCATTATTCGTTTGTTCTGCCTATATATATACAGTACATATTCAAAATGTAATTTTAAATGTAACAAAAGTACCTCAAGAGTGCCAAAAGATCCTTTATTTTCAGAGAATGAGAGATGTTCGACTCTAATTCAAGGATTTCTACATAGAAATACAAAAAAAATGGATCAGGCAGAGGGCAGAAATCCAAGGGGTCATGATGTCCACGGGGGAGCAAAAGCTTGCGTTATTTGCTGATGATTCACTGTTGACCATAACACAACCTACTCAGACACTCCCCAAAGTGATGGAGATGTTAAAAGAATACGGTCTGTTATCTGGCTACAAAATGAATATTGATAAAACCCAAGTTCTAACACTGAACTATGACCCACCATCAAACATCAGGACTATGTATAACTGGAAATGGGATGCAAAACTCATCAAATATTTAGGGGTGTCACTATCTAGAG
This sequence comes from Callionymus lyra, assembly GCF_982586985.1. Lineage (NCBI taxonomy): Eukaryota > Metazoa > Chordata > Actinopteri > Syngnathiformes > Callionymidae > Callionymus > Callionymus lyra. The sequence goes on from NC_141833.1 coordinate 16,996,660, forward strand.
ACTTGCTGAGACTGTATGACATAAATTATGGACCTTTCAGTGAAATAATTAAGTTGGATTTACAAAGATGGGCAACTATACCATATTTAAATCTTCACTCAAGGATAGACTCCATCAGAATGAATATTCTGCCACGAATATTATATCTTTTTCAATGTCTCCCGGTCAAAATTCCACCAAAACAATTTATAGAATGGGACAGGTTAATTTCAAGATTTGTTAGGGAAGGGAAAAAACTCAGGGTCAGATATAAAACACTGCAATTAAGTAAAGAGAAGGGAGGTATGGGCCTGCCCTGCCTTCAAGATTATTACCATGCAGCACAGTTGAGGCCCTTAATCTGTCTCTGTTCGAGATCTTACACTGCAGGCTGGAAGAACTTGGAAGGTTCTAGCGTGAATGGTGTTCCATTGATTGCTCTCATGGCAGACAAGAAGCTGCAGGATGAACTGAAGGTTGAAGATGATACTTTTACAAGCATTTTTCTAAAATCTTGGCAGGAATTGGTTAAATCATGCCACCTAGAGGATTCCCCGAGGATCTTGAGGTGCTTTTGACTCCGATTTTGTGCCCAATAAAAGGGACGGCAGATTTAAGACTTGGATCTTAAAAGGTACAGATACTTACAAGTCAGAAATTATTTTAATCAAAATTTGAAAAAGGATTATTAGTGATTTTTATTTCATTATTGGAGGCAAATAATAGCAATAAAATAGTATCTAAATTGTACAAAGCAATTCGACAATCTAAACAAGAGAACACAGGATATATAAAGCAGCGATGGGAAAAGGATGGAGATATATATCAATCAGTAATGAGAGCTGGGAAAAAATTTGTCATCTACAATGGTTTTCAACAAGATCAAATTCATGGCGGGAGTTCTGTTGGAAGAATATTATTAGATTTTTTATCACACCCGTTCAAAAAAAACACATGGGCACGGATGAAGCATGTTGGAGACTTTGCGGGTATAATGGAGCAAATCACTGGCATGTCTTTTGGAACTGCAGGGTAATCGAAACTTTTTGGACAGAGATCCACAGTCATATTAACAACATTTTTGGTGTGAATCTTCCCTGTAAAGGTGAAAACATGTACCTCGGTGACTTACCAACCGAAAACTGGAACAATGGAGACAAGAAATTGCTTTTCATATTGTTGGCAGCGAGTAAAAAATGTATCACGAGGAAGTGGTTACAAGTTGAACCACCGACGACAGAGGACTGGATGGACATCATTTACGACATTTATAAGATGGAGAAGCTATCCTTTGCACTCCAAACAGAAATGGACAAGTTCTACAGGATGTGGACCAAATGGACAGAATATGTAAAACCAATAAGAAGCGATTTCATTTGAGGAGATGTCATTTTATTTTCCATTTTGTCTGTTTGAATGCATTTATTGATTTTCTTTTTCTAACTCTTGATAAATATATGTATTTTGTAAAGTATCAAGGTTGATGGGTATGCTCCCTGGGGAGTGGGTTTTTATTTAATTTTATTTTATTATTATTATTATTATTATTATTATTATTATTATTATTATTATTATTATTATTATTATTATTATTATTATTATTTTATTACTATTACTTTGTATTTCATCTTTCTTTTTAATCTGTACTTTATTCTTGTATGTACCACTTTGTTCTGAAAAAATGAAAATAAAAAATTTCAAAAAAAGAAATACAAAAAAAAATCCGAATGCTTGATTAAAAGGGTAGATGGATAATCATGTTTGAAGTTGGAATAAATAGAGAAGGTATTGGGGTTTTCTTTATTTAAACAGAAAGAAAATCCTGTTAAAGTCAAAGTTTAAGTAAGTAATTTGTATTTATAGAGTGCTTTTCCAGAACCAGGGTCACAAAGCGCTTAAAAAATCAAAACAAAATTCAATAAAGTATATATTTTAAAGGTCAAGATAATACTGAGAACAACACAGGAGTTCCAGAAAATCAAGGAATACCCTTAACTAATAAAAGTGTCTTAAGATGTTTCTTGAAGGAGTCAGTAGATCCATCAGTTGCTTCAATAAAAAAGAATATATCAATACATTTCAAAACTTTATTGGAAATTTAGGAAGTGAGACACAAACGTTATCCATAAGAGGGGCCAATGCACAACAAAAACTATTGAAAAAATGTTTTAAAACTGAAACTGTATTTGTTATTCTTAAAAAAACGTTTTTATTTAATTATTATTGATTTTTTATTATTGACGATTCACTTTTATTAACGCATTTTCTTCGAGGAATAATAAAGAAACACAACTACTTTTCATTTCTTTTTACATGCAGTATCGAGACTAATCGCTCCTTTCGTCACTAGATGGCGCCACGTCGGCTCTTGACGCCGAGTGACGTCATGATCGCGCGACATTTTTTTTTCAGGACGTCGGTGGCTGTCACGTGACGCTGCTGTTCGGAGGAGAAGCATCATGGCGTCAGAGTCCGAAGAGTCTCCTGCCGGGCATGATGCCGAGCTGGACGAGTTGTTGAACAGTAAGCTTGAACAAATACTTTTATTTTTCTCCATTTTGCTCACATTCTTGCGGCTGAAAGCGCGACGTTCTCCTGCATTTTTGCATCGATGTCGTCGTCGTTGTCGCTTCACGTCAAACTGATCTAAAGCCAGAAACTTCACCAAAATTCCGATAAATTAAAGTTTAAACTCGTTTTTAATTCCTATTGTGTCTTAAATATCCCACGCGGGGTCATAGCTGTCATTCTGCTTCGCCTGTCAACAAGTACATTTGTCCTTGAATAAACTGATATAATCCTGATATAAACAGCTACATATGTTTACTATCATAGTAAACATGTGTATTTCTGTAGTTTTTGTGATTAAATTGATCCGTATTTCCTTCACCAATATACACTTTTTTTGGATGGTTGAGACGGTTTACCTGAAATGCAAATGTGTGTTGACACAATTTCGATCCGACATGTAATATGTTGACGTTTCTACTTAATTTAATTAAATAAACTAAATATTACAGATGTCTACACCAACTGTAGCGAATCAAAAAGGATTTCGCAATGAGTTGTATCGGATTGGTTTCTACCTTAAAATGTCTTTATTTTTTAAATATTTTACTTTTGTCATTCGACCTTCACTTCCTTGTTGGATGAAGCACAAACAAGTTGACTTCATGTTGACGACACTCACCTGCTTGTTCTGATATTTCAGGTGCGCTCGATGACTTTGACAAGCAGCCGGTTCCTGCAGTCCCTGAGCAGGCGGCTGCTCCTCCGTCCTCTGCCAGCCATGGACCGGAGAAGGTTCGTGGTCATGTTGTCACAAATTAAAAAAACAAAATCTATGTTTTTGTTTTGTTTTAAAATCTGGATCATTAGTGTTTGCACTGTAGCCATTAGCGAAGGATCTATCAAATCATATCTGCGAACAAGCCATCAGAATGTGATGTTTTTATTAAATTATATATGATTTTATTAACATAAATATATGCTCTTCCCCCAAATTAAATGAAGGATTCTTAATAAACAAAATACACTTTAGTTATTGAGTTATTTCAATTTTTTAATCATCTATTTTAAGTTGGATTAATTATTGAATCTTTAGTTTAATGTCCAACTCACTTGTAATTATTTCATTATCATTTCTAACGTTATCTTTATCTTTATTTTATCTTATTTCATATAACGTTTTCTGATTAATGTTTTCTGAGACTCCTGTGTTGTTCTCAGTATTATCTTGACCATTAAAGTATATATTTTACCGAGTATTGTTTTGATTGTTTAAGCGCTTTGTGACCCTGGTCTGGAAAAGCGCTATATAAATACAAATAAGTTACTTACTTACTTACTTACTTACTTACTTACTTACTTATTTATCATCAAGGTTCTACTGAGGAATGACAGAATTCTGTACTCGCTCTAGTTCCGTTTTCCAAATCACACTAACTACGGTGTGGTTTCGTTGTCAGCCGCCCATGCTGGAGGACTGTAAGCTCTTCGAGACTCTGTTCGAGGGCGACATGGCAGTCCAGGCCAAGGAGGAGTGGGAGAAGGCCATGACCGAGCTGGCCCAGGAGGAGCCGGACCTGCTGCAGCATTTCAACAAACTGTCGCAGGCGGCGGGGAAAGTGGGCACAGACACCGCCTCGCAACAAGAGTTCACCTCGTGTCTCAAAGACACGCTTAAAGGACTGGCTAAGAATGCAGACAACCTGCAGGTGAGCAACTGTGACTGCCCTGTGTATAGGAGTGTGTGTCGGCAAGAATCTGTCGATAAGATGCATGTCACGATAGAGGGGCAACAATAATATACAGTATATTGTGATACTGTAGTAACAAGTATATATGTGTAGTATTGTCGAGTACTTGACTCTGGTGTTGCAGAATTTACAGACCACATGACTCTTGACGAAGTCGTAACTACTTTAATTTGTTTTGAAACCAAAATATGTTCAAACATCAGCTTTAAAAGCTGCTGGAGTCACTGTATCCTCTTGTCCTCAGTAATCACGGGGATCTTGTAGGATTTCATCGTTTCTTTTAGCTGCAGAGGACATAATGACTGCTGCCATCTAGTAGCTAGAAGTTTAATTGTAACACGAAAATGAACAAACATGAAAATATTTGCATACAAGTACTATAATTAAAAATAAAATAACATTAAAAAGGGAAAAAAAACACTTTTCTGCCTTGTTTTAAATTAGTACAATATTGATATTTTTAAACCCCTAGAAGTATACATGTTTTATTTATATTCAGTTGCAGATTGACATCAATTAAACATTTTCTTTTAATTCATTTTAGTATTTTTTTTTAACTTCTTTTATTTTTTAATATTAATTTAGTTGTCAATTCAGATAAAGAAAAAACAATATCACCAATCCTTTTTTTTTCCAGATAAAGTATTTTTAAAACCAAAATATGTCCAAACATCAGCTTTAACGCTGCTGTAGTCGACTGTATCCTCTCGTCCTCAGTCATCGCCGGGGTCTCGCGATATTGAATTGTTCCTTAAGCAGGAGTAAATGTATAAATGTATATTATATTGAAATATACACCATAGAAGACATGATATAAATAAAATGTATTTAAGATTGTCTTTTTTTTAAATCTATACAATGCTGGTGAATATCGATAATGTGTCGTAAAAATAAATGATCGCTATATTCAAGTGTATCGATATTTTCTTCCCTTCAGTCCTCAGGATTGGCCGGCGACGATCTCGTCAAAGCTCTGGAAGGTTTAGGCCTGGAGGGCGAGGGAGAAGGCGAAGGCGACGAAGCCAACATCCTCCCCATCATGCAGTCCATCATGCAGAACATCCTCTCCAAGGACGTGCTCTACCCCTCCCTCAAGGAGATCACCACTAAGGTCTGCAACCTCGCTAACATCTCTTCTTCTGCTCACTATGCTAATGTATCCCCCCCCCCACCTGACTCAGTACCCCGAGTGGTTGGACGCCAACAAGTCCAGCCTCAGCACTGAAGACTACCAGCGCTACGAGAAGCAGGCCAAGGTCATGGGGGAGATCTGCGAGCACTTTGAGAAGGAAGAAGGAGAAGACAAGGACAGTACGTTCGAGGAAATCATGGACCTGATGCAGAAGGTTTGTCTCTCGCAATGAAACTCGCCTTCTGGCGGAGAAAACCACCTTCAGATTTTACTTGGTTCGTTTTTTATTGTGGAATCCTGGTCACATTTACTTTCATGGCATCCAGGGATTTAAGGGTTTAACTCTCATTGTTACTCTGGACATGTCTTCATGTCTTCATGTCTTCATGCACCAAGAATGATGTCAGAAGTAAAAAAAAAAAAAAAACTTACAGAAAACTGAACTTAACTCATGAAAGAAAACAGATTTACTTAACATTAGGGGTGTGTTTTGGCAAGATTCTGGTGTTACCATATGATATATAGCGATACTGTAGTAACAAGGATTTATCTGTAGTATTGTCAAGTACTTGACTCTGGTGTTGCAGTATTTACAGACCACATGACTCTTGACGAAGTCGTAACTGATTTCATTTGAAACCAAAATATGTCCAAACATCAGCTTTAAAAGCTGCTGGAGTCACTGTATCCTCTCGTCCTCAGTCATCACCGGGATCGTGCAGGATTTCATTTTTCTTTATTAGCACACACTTATATACTCAAATATAAACCATAAAATAAACATGATAAAAATAAAATATGAACGCAAAAAAAACTTTTTAAATCAATTGATACAGTGTTGTTAAATTGTGATATATCTGTATATTTTTCACACCCCTACTTTACATAAAACATAGGGACTCACACACGTCGTTGGCCTTTTAAAACTCGCAGGGAGTAAAGTTTCTTTATGATTCACTCTTGTCTTTGGCACCAAATATAAGATTGCTACACATGTGTGTTGCTCATACTAATCGTTTCACCGCAACGTAATGAAGCGCATGAAAAAAAATGAAATATTGAATTATTATCAATCATTTGTGTGTAATGTAAAACTTTAAAATCGTGTTAATTAAAAAAACAAGTGAGTTTCCTCTAATGGATGTTACTCTCACACTGAGAAATGTGTTTTCTTTATTGCAGCTTCAAGAGCTCGGACAACCACCCCAGGAGCTCGCAGGGTCAGCGGTAAGTTTTCATCCGTTAAGAAACACAAACCAAAACTATTTAAGTTCAACTGATGTGTTGATTTAAGTGTCTCTTAAATAGATGTTGGACTCTATTTTAACATCAGTACATGTCCGTTTGTAAAAAAAACTCTCTTTTCATTGAAATACTGACATTAGTAAATTATATTTTTCTGGAGATGAAATCTTGTTTACCATAACCACGCCCACTCTGCTGTCAAACATCAAGGTTTGGCACCATGCCTCTTAAATCCTGGAAGTCTCCACGTCAAAGGGACTTGTTGTATAAACAAAGCAGGGCGTGATTACAGCTGATTGGAGGAGGAGTGAAGACATTATTACGTCATAATGGACTTTGCGCTCGTAACCTCTCGTTCGCCCAGATTTCATACAAACTTTATAAAGTAATACGTTCAAAACGTGGTCATGATGAGAGACTTATTTCATGACTTGTGTCTCTTTTCTTCTTCAGCCTCCAGGCTTTAACTTCGACATGGAATCCCTGAATCTCCCGGGGGCCGCAGGGGCCGGCGCAGCAGACCAGTGTTCCATCATGTGACCGGTCGGCTTTATTTTTCGGGGGGGGCGGCGGAGGAGGCGTCGTCGCTATCCATCATGCCTGGATCGGTTCGTGACGGTGACATCGAGGCGGACGAACGGGCAGCTGTGTTGACCAACTAGCGGTTGGCGGGAGAAACGACACGCAGCAAAGGAAACGCACAACATTGAACACTTTTAATAATTTCCGGCAGTTTCCGGGTCAGATTTTTTTTTTTCTTTTTTAAGTAGAACAACGGCTGACCACTGCCATGATTTTATGAAGCTGAAAACCGTGCGAGCTGGACGTCCATCAGAGTTGTGCAGGTTTACAGCATCTTTAGTTTGTGATTTATTAACAAATGTATTGAATTATTTAACGGATAAGTGTGTCGTCCCGAAACCGATGATCCTCGTGTCGTGCCTGAGGACGATTCCTCGATGCCTTCTGCTTCCTGTGATTTTTGTCGTGTGAACTTCCTGCGCTTCCCCTCCTCGATTCCCAGGTTTATGGTTTTAAAGTGCTGAAAATGTTGAGTGTAATAATGGGTCGTTAACGTCACAGCACAGTGTCTTCGGTAATCAGTTTAAAATCACATCAAGCGTCGTTTCGGTAGATTTAACTGCACACGGGAGGAGCCTGGGAAGCGATGGCCGGACGGGACGGATTGTTAGCCGTCGGTGATGATGGAAATGGCTGTGAACGGAGACGGAAGTGGTCGCTGCAGATTAGTTTCACTATTCTTTGTGATGCCTTCATCAATCAAGCGCTCGGTTTCAACATGCAATTCAAAATTCACTTTGTAAATTAAAAATGGGACATTCATTGCTTTTGTCGTCTTGTTTTTATGTTAATAGATTCATCATAATACTAAAATATTAAATCATTCTCTAACGCTGATGTATTCATCGTTGTCTATTCAATCTACTTCGGGTGAGAGACGTCTGCCAGTTTTGTTATTAAAGATCAAAATATTATTTTAGTGATATTTTTTTCTTGTTATTGAGTACATTTTTTTTGGCTTAAATTAAATCTAAACTATTTAAAAAAAAACATTTATTACAACATGTATTTTATGTTTAATAATAGGATATTTATTTTCTATAAATATTTAATTTAAAAGTATATATTTATTAAATTAAAAAATAAACATACCTGGGTTTTGTTTTTTCTTCAATGTATTATTAGCTGACACAGGCCCTGTTTTTATTTGTTCAGGCTTTTCCTTGATTTTCTGGAACTCCTATTGTGTTATTAGTTTTATCTTGACCTTTAAAGTATATACTTTATTGAATATTGTTTTGATTGTTTAAGCGCTTTGTGACCCTGGTCTGGAAAAGCGGTATATAAATAAAAATTACTTACTTATAAATCGTATCCTAAAGGGATTTATCGTTGTTGTTTTTTGTAATGGAGGTACATTTTGGACTCAAACTCAATCTAAATTATAACAACAATTTGTACCTTAAAAAGTATAACTGCATCCACTTTATGGTTTCTTTATATATATATATATATATATATATATATATATATATATATATATATATATAAAAACCTATATATGTTATTTTTAAATGTATTATGTTTAAAAATAAACTTGCTACTATGTTTTTTTCTTCAGCATTTCGCATAGGAGCTAACACGGGCAATTATAAATAAAATAAATCAAATAAACGTATTATAACGTTTTTTTATTTTTATTTATCAACTTCTCTGCTAAACTCACGTCATGATGCAGCGAAGTGGCCTGAGTGCCTAGAAATATAAAACACAGATCCGCTCTTGTCATATTAAAGCCCTGCAGAGGAGCTCTGTGTTCCCTACGTCTATACCGCGCCGTCGTGGAGCTTTCCGCGTCACCGGAAGTCAGAACTAGCTACGTGTCAGGAAGCGGAGCTGAAAGGCAACCGGACTCTGCTTTCTTGGGACCATTTAACACTTTCGCCTTCATCTTGAGGTGTTTTTTAACTTGCAGAAGGATCTGAAGAATCCTCGCTGTTGACCATGTTGACCAAATTCGAGACTAAATCGGCGCGAGTCAAAGGTAATGTTGCTTGTTTAGGCCAGAAGCTAAATCCGTTTAGCTAGCATTAGCTGCTGGTGTCTGTCATACTAACGTGTCAATATTGTATTTTGATTAAATATTACATACTAATGCAGATTAAAATTACTTGCAATATTCTATATTATCTGTTGTCATATGCGTATAACGTACTTAACTATAATAACCAGCTAACTACACGGACCAGCTGCGTAATCTCATCGTTATCATTCATTCAGTTTTGCATCTTATTGTTGTTGAGCTAAAATGTCTTCTTTTTTCTTTTTAAATCTGTGTCTTCCAGGCCTGAGTTTCCATCCCAAGAGGCCATGGGTTCTCGCCAGTTTACACAACGGAGTGATCCAGCTGTGGGACTATCGAATGTGCACATTGATAGACAAGTTTGATGAGCATGATGGTGAGACAACAACTAAAAACAATATGTTCTTGTTCAGACTTGGTTACATTTTTTGTTTTTTTTCGGCAGGTCCTGTCAGAGGCATTGACTTCCACAAGCAGCAACCCTTGTTTGTGTCGGGAGGAGACGACTACAAAATCAAGGTTTTTGTTATGTCTGAAAATAATGATTAGTTTCACTAGGAACTCTGAAGAATTGAAACTATTATGTTAAGATGTGTTGCTTTTTGTGTGTCTAACATATGCAACTTTGCTAAAAATGAACTCAATCATTTCAAATCTTGTGGTTTCTAGGTGTGGAACTACAAATTGAGACGTTGCCTCTTCACACTCCTTGGTCACCTGGATTACATCAGAACCACCTTCTTTCATCATGTGAGACTTGTGACCTTATTTTTATTACATTTTTAACTTTTTATCGTATATAATATTTCATTTATTTTTATAAATTAAGGAGTACCCGTGGATCCTGAGTGCATCAGATGACCAGACTATCCGCATTTGGAATTGGCAGTCCAGGACTTGTGTCTGGTAAGACTGCTTTTAACTTTATTTTGCCTAATCTCCATTAGATTAGATAAAATATTACTTTATTGATTCTTCGGGAATATTTATTTGGAAAGTTTAGGGTTCCACTCACCATACAGCAGCCAGCAGAATAACCAAGTACAAACAAAGTCTACTATCAGTATAGGATGAACATAGACTTGGACCATCTTCCCCATCACCCACACACCCTCCTCCAGTCCCCAAATCCAGAGATATTTATTAAATAGGAAGAGAAGTTAGTAGTTGGTTTTCTTTCTGAGGAGGACCGGCCATCCTCTCACTTGGCTTCTGTTCACCGATGACGGTGTGATGTTTGGCATCACCCTTGATGGACTTTAGTTTGTTCAAAATATCTCCTTGCAATTGTCCAGCTTCCTGCCATCAATCGAGTCAGCTTGCCATAATAATCTTATCATAACAAAGCAATTTTTAAACCCTTTGGGATTCTCCCGATACTAAATCCCCTTTTTCTTTTCCCCCCACAGCGTTCTGACCGGCCACAATCACTACGTCATGTGTGCTCAGTTCCACCCGTCTGAGGATCTGGTGGTGTCCGCCAGTCTGGATCAAACCGTGCGGGTGTGGGATATCTCTGGTGAGCGCTCGGAGAAGGCAGTGTAGAGGGTCCTGGTCTTATGATGGGAGTTTTGGGGGGTAACATTGGAGTCGAGGGTGAGGAGGAAAAGGGTTGGACCTGTGTTAAAACCCTCTCCCTCCTCCCCAAAAATTGAACTGTGGGCTGCTTGATGGAACACCTGATCTCTCAGAAAGAGCTGAATTATTCATTTTGGCCATTTACATTTTAGTATTCTGATATACTGAGTGTAACATTGTGAATAATTCAGGTTTTAACAAAAATGTGTGCGACAACTGAGATGAAGGTGTTTGTGTGTCAGCATGCTCTATATTCCTGCTCGGTGTTTTTCTTTCTTTCTCCTTTCCTCTCACTCAATGAACCAATAATCACTCTTATCCTGTCCCTTCCGCCTGTTGATCATGAAAACATTGTCCTTTTTCTTCATGTTGTGAGATAACTGTTAATAACTGTTGATAACTGTGTCCTCTGCATCCCATTAACACACATGTACTAATATTCTACATCTGAAGCTATAAAAAGTAGTGCATGTAGCAAATGTAAGAAAGTGTCTCTTCTAATAACTGTAGGAAAAAAGGGTGAAAAAACCCCAACATAAACAAAGTCACTTCTATCTCATTTAATCTTGCAGTGTTTAAGGGGAAATGCTAAGATTAAGTATGAGTTCAATGCATGTAGTGACACAAAGACGCATCTTAATGTGTGTGGACTAGTTGTGTACATCTAACAGACACTCCTAACGCTGCATGTGACTCAAACACTGAGTAGCGTGCATGAGTATATGTGACAATAACCAGTCCTCTCATGCTAAAAAAAACAGCCATCATAGCACGTCTTCACAGTGCCAACCACCTGCCCACCCATATCAGCCCAGCCCACTCACCTCACCAGTCTTCATCCATCGCTCCTCCCAGAAACATCTGCCCCTACACTTCCCTTTTATCGTTTCCCTGCTTGATGCTGCTGTTGGACTGATGTTCACTGCGTCTCTTCAGCAGGCGCGACTCAAGAACGCAACATTTGTTTGCTCGTCATATTTAAAATCCCAAATGTTTTGAGTCTGAGAAAGACCTGATCACACTGTTCTTTTGATTCATTAACCTGATCAATCAACTCGCGCTTACCAGATCATTCTCAGGCTTAAGATGGAGGGATAAGAGTCGACAAATGTTGCGTTGGTGTGTATCAAACCTGCGTGTGTGCGTTCAGCAGTCCAACAGCGCTGCAGATTCAGCCGAAATGTCTGCCGTTATTTTTACCCATAATGTTTTTTTTAATCCAAGTCTCTTCTGGTTTGTCTGTTCCCTTTTGTGTTTCGTGCCTCCTCCTTCTGCCCGGTGGTTTTAATGTCGGTTCTAGGTCTGAGAAAGAAGAACCTGTCACCTGGTGCTGTGGAGACCGAGGTTCGAGGAATCTCTGGTGTCGATTTGTTCGGCGCTTCGGATGCTGTGGTCAAACACGTGCTGGAGGTACGGCTGTGTGTCTTCTTCCTTATCCATGTTGGTTCTAAATCTAACGTGATACAGTAAACTGAACAGCTTCTTTGATGGAAATATTTTTCCCTCTCAGAGACGTGTCAATTGAAGACCTGATGCTAAATCTGCGCCACAGACTCAATTTGCACGACCCGCGAGAGATCTAAGATTATAGTTGCATTAAAGCAAGATTTACTCTAATTTAAATTGATATGTTTACTCGCAGAGATCAGTTCTTTATCAACCTGTTGTTTTAGACAGGGCTATGAGAGATTTATTTGTAGAATGTACAGTTTAATAATGTTTGGGTTGTTTTTGGAGGTTCATTTGTTGACATGCATTGAACTCTCCTTATCTCCTCTTAAATTTTCAACATATTCAATACTTGCCTTATATTAACAAGAAGTGTTTCTGTGATCAGGGTCACGACCGTGGGGTCAACTGGGCCTCCTTTCATCCCACCATGCCCCTCATCGTCTCTGGAGCTGACGACAGGCAGGTCAAGATCTGGAGGATGAACGGTAGGAAGGCATCAGCATTTGTTTGTACCCGTTGGTTTGCGGTTATTCTAAATTCAATTTCGCTCCTCGGTCATCGCCCTCCAGAGTCCAAGGCGTGGGAGCTGGACACGTGCCGTGGCCACTACAACAACGTGTCCTGCGCCGTCTTCCATCCGCGCCAGGAGCTCATCCTGTCCAACTCTGAGGACAAGAGCATCCGAGTTTGGGACATGTCCAAGAGGACTGGAGTTCAGACCTTTCGCCGGGACCATGATAGATTCTGGGTGCTGGGGGCTCACCCGAACCTCAACCTCTTTGCTGCTGGTATGATTCTCTCACTTTGAGTTTTGCTAGTGTTAATATCTTGTCTTAGGATGAAATATTTCCCCTCAAATCAGTATATAAAGTATATAGAATTTATAACCTGTATCATTAAATTGTCTCCTTTAGGTCATGACAGCGGCATGATCGTGTTCAAGCTGGAGCGTGAGCGACCAGCGTATGCTGTCCACGGCAACATGCTGTACTACGTGAAGGACCGTTTCCTGCGGCAGCTGGACTTTAACAGCAGCAAGGACACTGCCGTCATGCAGCTCCGCAGGTACACCTATCCACGAAAACATGAAAAAAATGAAGAAAACAAACAATTTTTTTTTGGCCCTGAATTGAATTACAATGTTAAAAATACATTTGTCTACATTTCTCCATCAGCGGCTCAAAATTCCCAGTGTTCAGCATGTCCTACAACCCTGCGGAAAACTCTGTCCTGCTCTGTACGGTGAGTGGCAGAAGACGACAAACCTGTTTGAAAATTCCTTGTTGTTTATTAAGTTACTCCTCGTTTCTCCTGCAGAGGGCCACAAACCTGGAGAACAGCACCTACGACCTCTACTCCATTCCCAAAGAGAGCGACTCCCAGAACCCCGATGGTACCGGCTGTCGTCGGATCAATATTATTTTGATGTCGACACAATCATTTAAATGTTTCTTCCCCTCAAAGCACCAGAAGGAAAACGCTCCTCAGGTCTGACTGCAGTCTGGGTGGCCAGGAACAGATTTGCCGTCTTGGATCGTATGCACTCGGTACGTCTACTGTGCCAGTAACTGATGATATGATTACACGTTTGAGCTCATCCCGGAATATTCTAACTAAATTAAATCATTCCACGACTTTTTCTGTCTTCGTAGCTGCTGATCAAGAACCTCAAGAACGAAATTGTCAAGAAGGTCCAGGTGCCGAGCTGCGAGGAGATCTTCTACGCCGGCACCGGCTCCCTCCTGCTCCGCGACACCGACGGGGTCACGCTGTTCGACGTGCAGCAGAAGCGCTCGCTGGCCACCGTCAAAATCGCCAAGGTCAAATACGTGGTGTGGAGCGCCGACACCAGCCACGTGGCACTGCTGGCCAAGCATGGTGAGCCGAGCAGAACCACAAACACCTGAACCGCCTCTCCTCTATAAACTGATTAGGATGTTTTTGCAGATGAAATGATTCTTCTCAGAGTAACAGCAACATGTGATTCTGCTAATTAGATTTTACCCAACAACGATGTCAGGAGACAGTAAAACAATATTCTTGGAATGGTCTCGTTTGACCTTCTCTAAAAAAAGAAACGGGAAGGAATGAGGCGACTGAACGCTTCTCAGTTGAAATAACAAGAGTCGATGCTCCCGGTGATCCATGCCTCCTGGTTAGATCCTGTGTTTTCTCTCGCAGCCATCATGATTTGCAACCGTAAGCTGGAGAGTCTGTGCAACATCCACGAGAACATCCGGGTGAAGAGCGGCGCCTGGGACGAGAGTGGAGTCTTCATCTACACCACGTCCAACCACATCAAATACGCCCTCACCTCTGGGTACATGCACACAAGTGTAACCGCACAATCATCCAGACCGGATATAAACTTCAGCAATTTAATGTGTTGTGGTTGAGACTTTGTTTGTTTGCAGTGTTAGTGAATGTTTAGTATAACTCATTTTTTACTGTATAACTTTTGCTCAGGAGGTGCTTTCTTTGATTAAAAGAAACTGAACATTCTTCTTTCTTCTCTCCCTGAAGCGATCACGGTATCATCAGGACTCTGGACCTGCCCATCTACGTGACTCGCGTCCGAGGGAACAGCGTCTACTGCCTGGACCGGGAGTGCAGGCCGCGCGTCCTCACCATCGACCCCACCGAGTACCGCTTTAAACTGGCCCTGGTGAACCGAAAATATGAAGAGGTCTGTCCCCCGGCAAAGGTTTACGAGGAGCTCCTCGGGTTTTGCTTGTTCTGATCGTCTCTCTCTCCAGGTGCTCCACATGGTCCGTAACGCCAAGCTGGTGGGTCAGTCCATCATCGCCTACCTGCAGAAGAAGGGCTACCCAGAGGTGGCGCTGCACTTCGTCAAAGATGAGAAAACCCGTTTCAGTCTGGCCCTGGAGTGTGGCAACATCGAGGTACCAGATACAAACAAATAATGTTTTTGAAAGACTGTGTCTAATACAGTTCAGTTCTGCTTGTTCATGTTTTGATATGAGCCAAAGTTTACGCCTGCTGTTTCTAATTTAACCTCCAGGTGGCGCTCGAGGCCGCCAAGGCTCTGGATGAGCGCAGCTGCTGGGAGCGCCTTGGCGAGGCGGCGCTGCTGCAGGGTCACCACCAGGTGGTGGAGATGTGCTACCAGAGGACCAAGAACTTCGACAAGCTCACCTTCCTGTACCTCATCACAGGAAACCTGGCCAAGCTGCGCAAGATGATGAAGATCGGTGAGTGAAGTTACTTTTTTAAAATTTTTATATGAGCTCAGGTCTTGAAATCTGTTCCCCCTCCCACTTGCAGCTGAGATCAGGAAGGACATGAGCGGACATTACCAGGCAGCACTTTACCTGGGAGACGTCAACGAGCGCGTTCGCATCCTGAAGAACTGTGGACAGAGTAAGTTTGTCAATATTTTAATGTTTCATTTAAAAGTATGCATTTTATTTCATCGTGCCCCGAATAAGCTCTGACTGACGTAATACACTCTAACACTATATATATACAGTGTGTATATATGTATATATATATATATATATATAAAGCACTTTATAGGTATTAAAAACTAATTTTGCCTTTCAAATCATACTTTATTTTTATCCGATCTTTTATGATTTATATTTCAACAAAGTCAATGTAAAAAAAAATGATGACGTTTGAGCATATTTAAGTTTTCGAAACAAAGAAAGCAGGTACGACTCCGTCAAGAGTTACTACAAATATATCCTTGTTACTACAGTATCATAGTTTATCACATTAATATCCCTTTATCCTGATCATTTCGCCAGATTCTTGCCAAAACACACCCTTATGTTTATTGCCTGTAATGATTAGATTTCATCAATGCCGAACTGCAAGGACCCCGAGATGATTAATTACCTACAGAAGCAACTATTAAAACCCAGAAATGATTTGCCATTGTGACCTTTTTTGTATCTTCCAGAATCTCTAGCGTACCTCACCGCCGCCACTCATGGACTGGATGAAGAAGCGGAGGCTCTAAAGGAGACCTTTGATCCCGAAAAGGAGACGGTAAGATCAGAAAGTGCATTTATTTTTGCCTTCTTCTTAGTTTTATTCATGGCACGGTCTAATAAAAATGTCAATAATTACATTAATAGATGCCAGAGATTGATTCGGAGGCACAGCTGCTGCAGCCGCCGCCTCCCATCAACCCTCTGGACACCAACTGGCCTCTCCTCACGGTGTCTAAGGGCTTCTTCGAGGGCGCCATCGCTGCCAAGGGTGAGTCAGCAGTCGTCCAAACCAGTAGAATTTAAGCTGTGCTAGTTCTCAAAGACCAAACTGTCTATTTATTCTCTTTGCTAAAGAAAATATTTCAATTTGATGTATCTTTTATCTGTTGTTTTTTAAGTTGCTGGTGTTGTGGTACCAAGTATTGATACCCAAACCCTGTTAATGCTCATCTTACCTCTTCAGGTAAAGCTGGTCAGATGGCTGCTGACCTGGACATGGAAGCGCCCGGAGGAGAAGGGTGGGGTGATGATGCCGAGCTGGTTCTGGACGAAGGCAAGTTCAGCTCATTTCACTTCCCAGGCGCATGATTTGTAGTTCCAACTTTGAAGTTGTGCGACTGTCTTTTGAACTGCTCAGATGGCTTCATGGATGCTCAGGATGGTCTGGGAGAAGACGGAAAAGAGGAAGGAGGGGGATGGGATGTAGAGGAGGACCTGGATCTGCCTCCGGAGCTGGTGAGGAACCATTTGCTTGATCTGATCTTTGCCAGGTTACCCTGGTCTCCAGGATGTCTTGCGTAGCATCAGAGGAACAGAGAGCCAGGATGCAACAATTAAGGAGAAACAAGAAAGGCAGCACAGTTCAAAAGAAACGACTTAATCCATGTCCTGTAGTTTTTAGTTTTCAACTATTATTGAAAAAGGTCTTATTAATATTTGATAGTGTATTTATATTTTTGGAAGTAGGTGAATTGTGTCCATGCTTCTGGTAAAATGGGTTTTTCATCTACACCGAAAACCCCTTGTTTTAACTTTTTATCTCATTTGGTTTCCTCCTGGTTTATCGTACTACTCGGTTTCCACTGAAGCATATTGTTTTGGTTGGACAAAAAATATTTTTCCACAGGGTAACTCCCACTTTAGCCTTTAATGGCCTGGCCTACAGCTTCTTCCGCAGGGATGTTCGCTAACGTTCCAACACCCATTACACTATTATTCTATATGATCAGGCTCAAAAAAAACAACAGTGAAAGACCAGGGTATCAACCTCTTCTATTCTCTCCACCAGGACTTGCCTTCTGGCGCAGGAGCAGGTGGGGATGAGGGCTTCTTTGTCCCGCCCACCAAGGGCATCAGTCCCACCCAGATGTGGTGCAACAACTCGCAGCTGCCGGTGGATCACATGCTGGCCGGCTCCTTTGAAACTGCCATGAGAGTGAGTTTGAATTTTTGCCCCGAAGGTTGATTTCTGTTGGTCTAAAATCCCTGTTCCCCCCCCCGTCCCCTCACAGCTGCTGCACGACCAGGTGGGAGTGGTCAACTTCGGACCCTACAAGTCTCTGTTCATGCAGACCCTGTCCAGAGGTCGGACCTGCTACCTGGGCCTGCCGTCGCTGCCCTGCCTGAGGGCAAACCCTCAGAGGAACTGGAAGGTGAAGCTTGCGTTCCATGGATCCTTAAGAAGACTGAATCTATAAATAAGCATTTGATTATATGCATTAAATGTTTTAAATCAAAGTCTTAAACATATGGACACACTTGGATGTTAGTTTCAACATTTGGCAACATATATTTATGAAAATAAATGACACATTTACAGATTGACATGCTCACAAAAGTTGAACTAACCATACAGTTGTGGTGAGGACTCTCACAGCTGATGAATGTAGTGTTCTTGTTGCAACTCCTAAGAGAGACATTGATTTGGGAAACATCAGTAGATGATTGTTGATGGAGAATTGTCTGACATTTTTCTTCATGGCTAAAATTAGGACCAGGCAATGTGTTTGTTTTTTATAAGAATATTTTCAAAAAATATTTTGTTAAAATTAATATTTGGGTAAAATTGTCCCTATTGGGGCCCGGTAAATGATTATGAATCAAATTCATAAATTCTTTTATAATGATTATCAGTTTTTATTAGAATCTTTGCACATAAAACACCCAAGTTACAGCCATAACCCTGACTCTGCCCTCTAACAGCCTGTAGAGGGCAGAGAATGCATGAAGTAGAACTGTTGAAAATGGCTTAACTGTTTTACAGTCTATACGTTTCCTCTTTATTTTAATTATTCAAGAGCAGATTTTGAAAGTAATCAAAATTTCAATTTAGAACCTTATGATTACAATCAAATTGATTGTGTAAACTGGCAAAAGTACCCAGCCCCAGGTCCCTAACCCTTTGTAATAGGTGTGGTGTTAAACATTTTCTTGAATTTACTTCCAAATGGCCTTAACAAGTCTTGGCTTGAATTAACCTTTACCTGTAGGAACCCTGGTTTCATGCTCATGGTTTAACATCCAGTTGAATCGGAGCTAACTCTTAGTTTACTGCAGGACTGCGGCATGAAACAGGGTCTTCCTGCTGTGGGACTTCGCCTGGCGGACCTCATCGCCCGTCTGCAGCAGTGCTACCAATTGACGACCGCAGGACGCTTCGAGGAGGCCGTGGAGCGCTTCAGAGCCATCCTGCTGTCGGTGCCGCTGCTGGTGGTCGATAACAAGCAGGAGATCGCGGAGGTGAGTGACCTCGCTTTCTGCCGCCGCCTCAAGTTCACCGATGACGCTTTTAAAAACCCCTCCCTTCAGGCTCAGCAGCTGTTAACGATCTGCAAAGAGTACATTGTGGGTCTGACCATGGAGACGGAGAGGAAGACGCTTCCTAAAGGCACTCTCGACGAGCAGAAGAGGCACTGTGAGGTAAGTCGTGCGTTTTTAGACTCATCGATTCCTTCTCCACAAACCTCAACGTTCTTCTCTCTCCTCCTCAGATGGCCGCCTATTTCACCCACTGTAACCTGCAGCCGGTCCACATGGTCCTGGTGCTGAAAACGGCCCAGAATCTCTTCTTCAAACTGAGCAACTTCAAGACGGCGGCAGGATTCGCTCGCCGCATCCTGGAGCTCGGGCCCAAACCCGATGTGGCCCAGCAGGTGAGTCGACGAGACACGTCTGAAACACTCTCTTTACCCAACACTTGTGTGCGTCTCCCCTCAGACCCGCAGGATCCTGGCGGCGTGTGAGAAGACCCTGACCGACGCCCACCAGCTGAACTACGACCCTCACAACCCATTCGACCTGTGCGCCGCCTCCTTCGTCCCCCTGTATCGTGGCCGTCCTGTAGAGAAGTGTCCTCTGTCGGGGGCCTGCTACTCTCCCACTTACAAAGGCCAGATCTGCAGAGTCACTCAGGTCAGTCACACCGGAAACTCTCAAACACTTGAAGTCTGTTATTATCGGACTCTGTGTGAACTAACTTCGATCTGCTCTTCCTTCAGGTGACGGAGATCGGCAAGGACGTGATCGGCCTGCGCGTGAGTCCACTTCAGTTCCGCTGAGAGTGGAGACGGGGAAGAAGAATGTGCTCAGAAAAAAAATAAAACAAAGTAGATCTAACCTTCAAAGAAATGATGTATTCAAGGTGAAAATACTTTGAAATCATTGTGCTCCTCTATGCTTCTCTCAGCAGTGAATATATCTCAACTGCTGCCACACTTCAGCTTTTGTCTTGAGATGAACAATCTTAACTTTTGGTGTATGTAAGAAATAAAATAAATGCTCCATCAGCAGATTTTGTGTCGGAGTCTATCTTCCTGTGTTTGGTTTGTTCTTCCAGCTTACATCCAAGTTCTCCACAAAAGGCATTTGTTCAAATTATCACTTTGTTACTTTGCTTTACTTTCCTATTTTTCCGGCTTCTTACATTTGACATTAACCTTTTTCTACAATGCAATTAGGTCATTACGTTTTTTTTTTTTAATATACCCACCTGATTAGGGCCTAAAAACATTTACAATTATTTGATGTGTGTATTTTGTGAGTCATTGAAATATATATCTATATATAGATTTATATATAGATATCTATATATATTATGCTGGTGTGTGTGGTTTCTCTCATGGGCGCCACCAGAAGCGGAACTAAAAAAACTCGAAACCCGGACGATTTCCATGTCAACACTTCCTGTTGTGTTATTCCTGCATGAACCAGGAAGATGGACTTTCTCACAAACAAATGGGTCGTTAATTTATTAGTATGCGTCTTTTTAAGCGGTAAGTGACCACCTTTGACCCCTTATCTCCGTCGTGTCGTTGGATTTGAACAAGCCTGAGTGTTTTTTGTCTCCTTAACTTCACTCATTGAGCTTCTTTTGTGTTCGGAGCTAGCCTGGCGCTAGGCTAACCACATAGCTCTTCCTTCGGCGCAAATCCTTGTCGACTGTTATGAATACTGTAATCTAATGGATGTATTTTTTAAATGATGAGACTACTTTATGGCTGGTTAAAACCGTCTATCACGAAGGCCATGTTTCACTTCTTCTTTAAACCGGGATCAGTGCTGCTGACAGGAGCGTGACTGCTCGTGATTCAGCCTCGGGATTAGAACCAACAACCCCGGAAACAGTGGTTAAAATCTGGTGTTTACCTATTGTACAGACTATCACCTGCCATCTTTAGGAAATGAACTACAAGGGCTTGTTTTTTTGTGTTGAATTTCAGGGAGTTAACTCAATGCATTATATGTTTCAATATTATCACCTAAATTCAAGAAAAAAGGTTAAAAAAAATACATGGAAATATCCACTGACTGTCGTGTTGTCTACTTGTTTTAATATTCAGTCAAGTATCTGAAATGTTTAAAGTAAAAAAAGCACGATTTAAAACAATAATTGTATGAGATTTCTATATAAAATATGTTTGTAAAGATCACGGTAACCCAAAGTATTGTAGTAGATGTTGAGTCAAAGCTAGAGAACAACTACAAAAGACTATCAAACGGTTTTAGAAAGGCGCTATATAAATAGACATTATTATTATTATTATTATTTTAAACTGAGAATAAAAAGGGAAAGTATGTAGAACAAGGTCAGTGTATGGATCTGCTTCATTCAAGCACTCGACATATAACTAGGAGTTTTCAGATATGATCCATTGTTCAAATCATGTATCTAAATAAATTATGTTTTTTTAAATACAAAGTCTAAATTTGAAGACTCTCATAAGAAGTTTAGAGCTAAAGATACTATCTTAAATATTTTTTCATATTTTATTTAGTTTATTGGATCAAATGGTGGGAAACATTCGTCACATCATTATGACCACTTTTTAAACTTTGTGTCTAAAAAGGGACTAATAATAATTAAACACACTTAGTATATTTGTGTGTCATAAAGCAACAAATGTGTTGTTTTCATTAAATGGTCTGCAGTTGATACAGAACTATGCAGTGAAAATTCTGACCTGCTCTAGTAGAAGAACTCACATTTCTCTGATCCTTAAAACTCTTCACTGGCTTCCAGTTTCTTTCAGGATCAACTTTAAAATTCTGGTTCTCTATTCATGGTCAGACTCAATCTAACATCGAAGTTTTGATTCCTGTGTTGGTCTCGGTGTTATCTTGACCTTTTAAGTATATATTTTATTAGGTATTGTTTTGATTGTTTAAGCGCTTTGTGACCCTGGTCTAGAAAAGTGCTATACAAATTCTACTTGATTACTTACTTTTAACATCAGTGGCCTACTATGGGAAACATTAAAAGATGTGCATGTTTTTCATAAATGCTCATTATATGAAGTTAAAATCGTTTGATTCTCTCTCAGGCGTCTGCTGCACCTCAGTGGAGAAGAAAATTTACGTGAAGCTAAACGACACCATCTCATGTGTGCGACTGCTCAACGCAACCCATCAGATCGGCTGCCAGTGTGAGTAGATTCAACGCAGACTCACAGATCGCACACAAGTCTTCCTAGTGCTGCATGTGTGTGAGTTGAATCTCCGATGTCCTGCTGAGACTTGACTTTTCACTCTCGTGTTCAGCGTCGATGTCGGGGAACGTCGGCGTTCTACATGTGCTGGAGTCGGAAGAAAACCTGGAGTTCGTCCTGAATAAGGGACGCACACCTCCGTACCTGGTCATCATGGAGTCTGGACTCTTCACCAGGTATTTTTATTTTTAAGTTGTACACACCAGCCTGAGCGGGGCTGAGAGATCTGTGACTTATTATTATTATTATTATTATTATTTTTATTAGTTGTTATTATTATTTAACATCATCTTGTTGTAAAACAACATACAGTGGTAGACAATTATCTACTGAACTCGGACAATTGTAGAGAATAAAAGGCAACTAATGTGCAACTCCAAATCTCCCAACAAACATGTTTTAAATGTTAAAGTCTTCCTCTACAACATGCACTAAGTCCCTCATCATGACCATGTTTTTAACTTATTACTCCCTAAATTTCTTTCTTGTCTGAAATCTGTGCGAACGAGAGGTTACGAGAGCGGAGTCCATTATGATATAATAATGGCTTCACTCCTCCGTGTGTAATCACGTACCGCTTTGTTTATACAACAAGTCCCTTGGAGCTTGAGACTTCTGGGATTGATGATGCTGTGACAAACCTCAATGTATATACTTTATTGAATATTTTTTTGATTGTTTGAGCGCTTTGTGACCCTGGTCTGGAAAAGCGCTAAATAAATACAAATTACTTACTTACTGACTTACTTACCAATCACAGCAGAGTGGGCGTGGTTATAGTAAACAAGATTTAATCTCCAGAAAAACTTTTTTTTTCAGTGGGCAGGGCTTAAGAACATTTTCTAATGTCAATATTACGATGAAAGGAGAGTTTCGTACAAACAGAGACGCTTGAATCAACACATTATTCGCCCTTTAAAGTCGTGTTTGTGTTCAACAGATCCGTCATGATGAAGCTGAAGAATGGCACCAGCAGGGTGGCGGGTGTTGCGGTGGTGACGCCCAGCAAGAACCCGTCCACTCCCTTCTCTCCATACGTGACGTGCCCTAATGAGAACACGGGTCAGTGCCGAGACACACAAGTGATGCTTTTTACGAATTACTTTACAACTTGACGTCACCAGTCGCTGGTGTGTCGTGACACTCGTGGTCAGATGTGCACGTTTGGTCCCTAATTCTTTTGGAAAATGTCATTTAAGTTTTGAAACTGATGAACTTATTTTTACATGTCTATGACACAGGTGTGTATTCGGAGACGTACGGTCCAGAACTGGCTAACTGTAACACGACAAAGTGGAACCCAGAGGGTAACGGACTTTCCTTTGAAGAGTTCCAGTTCCCCATATTCTCCCTAAAAGACGACAACGACACACAAAACATTCGACAGGTAAAACCACTCACTTACGTAGAATTGCTTAAAATTAGTAAAATATTGACTGATGTTAGTTAGTTAGTGAGTTTAAATATAAATAAATCATAGTAGCATTAACATGTCTAATCAGACATGAAGGATTAAACTATTTGACATATTTTAAAAACATGGACACGTCAGTGTTCAGGTGTTGTCTTGGAACTTCAAACATTCCTGAACTGAAATTGAACTTCTAAAGTTCTTTATGATGGTTTTAACTCAAAGATGTGAAACGATACTGAAAAAAATAGTCTTTTAACTCAAATACAATTTCACTCTCACTTTCTAACTCCATGAATTGTCTTCGTCTCACTCCCTCTCAGTGAACTCATCACCGCGGCAGCGATCCTTTAGCCAATAAATCCTCATCATCATGTTTTTAAGAAACAATAAATACATTTCTCATCGCACGTTTAATGGGTCTTTGATATGTTTCTACCTCTCCAGTGCTACTTGGACCACAACCTGTCGGTGAACGGCAGCGAGCCTCAGTACCCGCTGTGTGCCATGGAGCTGTACTCGCACATGTTCGCCGTCACCGACACGCCCACCTGCATGAGGAGGAGCGACATCTCTTTCAGCCTCAACTCTGGTACAGTGGTTATTGTTCACTTAACCTTTGAAATAACATTTTATTTTAATTCATAGTTCATTTATGGTTTATATTTTGAAAGGGTGTGTATAAAAAAACGATCATTCAATGTTTTATTTTCCAATTAACAGGCAAATATCCAGTTTATTCATTCGTGTGGTGTAATTAAACCTCCGGCCACTAGTTGGCGACATTCGTCATTTCCTCCAAGCCAAAGTATCAACAAAACCTGGCGAAATGGCAGCAATGAGTGAAAAGAAAGGATACACTAGAGTCCATCGGATGTTTGGACTCATTTTGGCTTTAAATAAAGTTTAAATTTGAACAATTCAATACTGACAGATACTGTATATTTTAGACTTTAAACTTTAGACCTTATTTTATTGTCTTTGCACAGAAAACACAGCAGTGAAACTGGCAAAGAAATTATTTTAACGGCTTATTTATAGTGTCAACAAAAGTCAATTCCCATGATGCCTTTCCACACACTGCTGCTATAGTGACGGCTGATCGGTCACTATAATAATAATAATAATATTTTTTTAATTCTATGTTGCTATGTATTAAATGATCAACAGCTGTGATAGGTTGGCTGGGCGGCAAAGCATTTTGTCACCACGACTAAGAGCAATAGAAGAATTTGTTCAAGGGAAAAATGATGGTTCATAACTATAGTCGTGCTGACTTGTAGAGAAGAAGTCACTAGAGGGCGCTGACGATTGTTCTAACTGCTTCTCTTCGACCTCCACAGAGAAGGTCTGCGATCCCCTCGGCAACTACAACGTCTGGGGCTCCACCAAACCCATCAACAACACGGCCAAAGGTCACAAGGAGGGCGAGAGCGTGGTGGTCGCGGCCACCAGGGTGAGTCCGAGCCCCCCCCCCCCGGAACGACAAACCCGACCTCACGCTCTCTTCTGATCCGTGTTCCTCTCCCCCCCGCAGATCGACAGCCACTCCTTCTTCTTCGACGTGGCGCCCGGAGCCGTGAGCGCCGTCTCGGGCTTCGTGAGCCTGCTGGCCGCCGCTCACGCCCTGCGCAACGCCACGCGGGAGTCGCCGCCCATCCGCACCATCCTGTACGCCTTCTTCAACGGGGTCAGTTCCTCCCCCGATCATCACCCCCCACCGATCTCCATGTGTTCTCTAACTTCTGGTCCTACAGGAGACCTTCGACTACATCGGCAGCTCCAGGATGGTGTACGACATGGAGAACCAACTGTTCCCCGTCGACCTGGACAACATTCACTCGCTGCTGGAGGTCGGACAGGTGAGACTTAATTTCTTGTACTTTTGTGTCTGAGGAGTTGTGTGTTCGTATATCGGTGACATCAGAATGTTTTGCGTGTTTTGAGTGTTGAGACTTTGTTTTGTTTTAATAATTTAATTCAGTTTATTTTTTATAATTGCTTAAAATAGTTTGTATATTGAAAGGTTGGTTTTAATTTCATAATTCCATAAAAAATATTAAGATTAAATAAGATTTTTGATTATAATTCTAATCATCAATCAATCAATTTCTGTTCATTCTTTTTCTAAATTCAGTAGTTTTAATTCATAGCCTTTTTACTTCAATATTGCCTGGTGGAACTATTACTACTATTACTATTACTGCTACTGTTTTTATATTGAATTTGGTACGAATAAAAAAAAATTAATTTAGAATTTATTTTTTTTTAAATTATTGGAATAAGAACTACAAACTCTATCTGTAAAACAACAATTATATTATTAAAACTTTCATATTAAAATTATACATATAAAAAATATTCAATTAAATTTCGCTGTCCAATATAGAATGTATTCAATTTTGATAAAGAAAAATGGTTCAATAACATGGTTCAAAAAAAGTTCTGAGATGCGAGGTTCTGACGAGGAACTGTTCCTGCAGGTGGGTCTCCAGACCAATTCCACCCTCTGGCTCCACTCTGACCCGGTGTCCAGGAGAAACGAGACCGTCAACGGAGAGGTTTGCAATCTCATCCGTTACCATGGTTACCTAGTGTTTTGTCGATCACATTCTCTGTTCCTTGCGCTTCAATTTGGAAGACGTTACATTTTATTTTGTGTGAGAACATGGTTTTTTTTTCCCTGTCATTTTCTCAGGTGGACAAGTTGATCTCCAACATTCGCTCCTCCGCCGCTGAAGCTAGCATCTTGGTGGACACGCCGTCCGTCTCCCAGCCTCTCCCGCCCGCCTCGCTGCAGCGCTTCCTGCTGCTCCGGCCGATCCCGGGGGTCGTGATCGAGGACCACCAGTCCACCTACGCCAATCGGTGAGAAGAAAAAAAAAAGCCCCGCTAGCAGGCGCAGGACGGACGCTAACTCAGACGTGTGTGCGCAGGTTCTACGAGAGCATGTACGACAACGCCGAGAACCTGAATGTCACGTATCCTGCGGACATGACGCCCGAGGAGAAGCTGGAGTTCATCACCGACACGGCCAAGGTGCTTCACCAGGATCGAGGATCAGAGCAGATGGTTTTACTGTAGTCTGGAGGGAGGGAGGGAGGGAGGGAGGGAAGGAGGAAGGAAGGGAGGGAGGGAGGGAGGGAGGGAGGAAGGAAGGAAGGAAGGAAGGAAGAGGGAAATTAAGGAAGGAAGGAAGGAAGGAAGAGGGAAATTAAGGAAGGAAGGAAGAAATGACTAAGGATAGGAAGAAGGAAATGAAGGAAGGAAGGAAGGAAGGAAGGAAATGACTAAGGAAGGAAGGAAGGAAGGAAATGACTAAGGAAGGAAGGAAGGAAATGACTAAGGAAGGAAGGAAGGAAATTACTAAGGAAGGAAGGAAGGAAATTACTATGGATAGGAAGAGGGAAATGAAGGAAGGAAGGAAATGACTAAGATAGGAAGAGGGAAATGAAGGAAGGAAGGAAGAGACTAAGGATAGGAAGAGGGAAATGAATGAATGAATGAAGGAAGGAAGGAAGGAAGGAAATGACTAAGGATAGGAAGAGGGAAATGAAGGAAGGAAGGAAGGAAATGACTAAGATAGGAAGAGGGAAATGAAGGAAGGAAGGAAATGACTAAGATAGGAAGAAGGAAATGACTAAGGATAGGAAGAAGGAAATGACTAAGGATAGGAAGAGGGAAATGAAGGAAGTAAGGAATTTACTAAGGATAGGGAGAGGGAAATGAAGGATGGATGGAGAAAGGAAGAGGGAAGAAAGAAGGAGTTAGGAAGGAAATGACTAAGGATAGGAAGAGGGAAATGACTAAGGATAGGAAGAGGGAAATGACTAAGGAAGGAAGGAATGAAGGAAATGAATGAAGGAAGGAAGGACGAGACTAGGGATAGGAAGAGGGAAATGAATGAATGAATGAAGGAAAGGACTAAGGATCGGAAGAGGGAACTGACTATGGAAGGAAGGAAATTACTAAGGAAGGAAGGAAATGACTAAGATAGGAAGAGGGAAATGAAGGAAGACAGGAAGTAAATGACGAGGAAGGAAGGAAATGACTAACGATAGGAAGAGGGAAATGAAGGAAGGAAGGAAAGACTAAGGAAGGAAGGAAGGAAGGAAGGAAGGAAATGACTAAGGAATGGAAGAGGGATATGAAGGAAGGAAGGAAATGACTAAGGATAGGAAAGGGGAAATGAAGGATGGATGGAAGGAAAAACTTAATTTAATTTAACTTAACTTGTTAGCACAGTTAGCATTACAGGGAGTCGTTGCTAGTTTTTAAGAATGTTTGTGTCATGAGTAGATGATCATGTCTATCTTCTACATCATATGTGTGTCTCTCCTGCAGTCTCTGGCTGACGTGGCCACAGTAGTCGCCCGGAGTCTGTACCGTCAGGCGGGAGGAGACGAGGCGGTGGTCAGTAGCATCAACGCAGACCCTCAGATGGTAAATGAGTCGCCGCTCGACCAGAAAGAACCTTCAGGACGATTTAAAAAGAGAAGCTTCACGTTCTTACCATCCGTCTCTGTTTGTGTGGCTCAGGTGAGCAGGATGTTGTTCAGTTTCCTGGTGAGCGCCAACAACACCTGGCTGCAGGAGATCATCCCGGCCGACTTCATGGCTCACCTGAGTGAGTCTCCACGACCTACGACCTCACGATGATGGATGTAGAACCCTGAGGGTCTACAAGTGTTCACACATTTTTATTTATTTTTTATATTGAACCTGAAGTAAATGTTTATTAAATTAATAGTCATTTAGTTGAATTGATGATTAATGTAGTAAATCAGTAACGTAAGAATTCTTCAAGCATTTAGTTATTTTTTAAATCGTTTAATATAATGATTTATACATCGAAAGATTTAATAATAGAATAAAAATATTTTAGATTATTATTATTATATAGATATTGTTTTACACATAGTTTAATATTTCAATTCCGGAATTAAAAATAAAAGCGTATTTATTCGTAGCCTTTTAAATTCAATATAAAAATATTGGTGCAATGATGACACCAGATAATATTGAATTTAAAGGCTATGAATTAAAACAATTGAATTTAGTAAATTATCAGAATGTAACACTTTAAAAATATATTTATATTGAAATTGTTTTATTGAAATTTGAGGCTTTTTCAAGAGTTTTATCTCTGAATAACTGACTTCAATTATATCTATAGTGTAACAGTCACATGACCGTCGGCGTGTCGCACGATTGGCTGAATGTTCTGGTGACACAATTATACCAACATTTTAATATTGAATTTAAAAGACTATGAATTGCAAAATATTAAAGTTGGACAAAATATTTTTGAATTATTGGAATTAGAATATCAACCTTAATGTGTGAAGAAAAAAAACAACCTTGATCAACTCTTCATGTCAGCGCACATGGCTACAGTGTAAAAAAAACAACCTTGATCAACTCTTCATGTCAGCGCACATGGCTACAGTGTAAAAAAAACAACCTTGATCAACTCTTCATGTCAGCGCACATGGCTACAGTGTAAAAAAACAACCTTGATCAACTCTTCATGTCAGCGCACATGGCTACAGTGTAAAAAAAACAACCTTGATCAACTCTTCATGTCAGCGCACATGGCTACAGTGTAAAAAACAACCTTGATCAACTCTTCATGTCAGCGCACATGGCTACAGTGTAAAAAAAACAACCTTGATCAACTCTTCATGTCAGCGCACATGGCTACAGTGTAAAAAAAACAACCTTGATCAACCCTTCATGTCAGCGCACATGGCTACAGTGTAAAAAACAACCTTGATCAACTCTACATGTCAGCGCACATGGCTACAGTGTAAAAAACAACCTTGATCAACTCTTCATGTCAGCGCACATGGCTACAGTGTAAAAAACAACCTTGATCAACTCTTCATGTCAGCGTACATGGCTACAGTGTAAAAAAACAACCTTGATCAACTCTTCATGTCAGCGCACATGGCTTCAGTGTAAAAAAAAGCAATCAACTCTAGATGTAAGCGCACATGGCTACAGTTAAAAAAAGCAATCAACTCTAGATGTAAGCGCACATGGCTACAGTGTAAAAAAAACAACTTTGATCAACTCTTCATGTCAGCGCACATGGCTACAGTGTAAAAAAAACAACCTTGATCAACTCTTCATGTCAGCGCACATGGCTACAGTGTAAAAAAAACAACCTTGATCAACTCTTCATGTCAGCGCACATGGCTACAGTGTAAAAAAACAACCTTGATCAACTCTTCATGTCAGCGCACATGGCTACAGTGTAAAAAAAACAACCTTGATCAACTCTTCATGTCAGCGCACATGGCTACAGTGTAAAAAAAACAACCTTGATCAACCCTTCATGTCAGCGCACATGGCTACAGTGTAAAAAACAACCTTGATCAACTCTACATGTCAGCGCACATGGCTACAGTGTAAAAAACAACCTTGATCAACTCTTCATGTCAGCGCACATGGCTACAGTGTAAAAAACAACCTTGATCAACTCTTCATGTCAGCGTACATGGCTACAGTGTAAAAAAACAACCTTGATCAACTCTTCATGTCAGCGCACATGGCTTCAGTGTAAAAAAAAGCAATCAACTCTAGATGTAAGCGCACATGGCTACAGTTAAAAAAAGCAATCAACTCTAGATGTAAGCGCACATGGCTACAGTGTAAAAAAAACAACTTTGATCAACTCTTCATGTCAGCGCACATGGCTACAGTGTAAAAAAAACAACCTTGATCAACTCTTCATGTCAGCGCACATGGCTACAGTGTAAAAAAAACAACCTTGATCAACTCTTCATGTCAGCGCACATGGCTACAGTGTAAAAAAACAACCTTGATCAACTCTTCATGTCAGCGCACATGGCTACAGTGTAAAAAAAACAACCTTGATCAACTCTTCATGTCAGCGCACATGGCTACAGTGTAAAAAACAACCTTGATCAACTCTTCATGTCAGCGTACATGGCTACAGTGTAAAAAACAACCTTGATCAACTCTTCATGTCAGCGCACATGGCTACAGTGTAAAAAAAACAACCTTGATCAACTCTTCATGTCAGCGCACATGGCTACAGTGTAAAAAAAACAACCTTGATCAACCCTTCATGTCAGCGCACATGGCTACAGTGTAAAAAACAACCTTGATCAACTCTTCATGTCAGCGCACATGGCTACAGTGTAAAAAACAACCTTGATCAACTCTTCATGTCAGCGCACATGGCTACAGTGTAAAAAACAACCTTGATCAACTCTTCATGTCAGCGTACATGGCTACAGTGTAAAAAAACAACCTTGATCAACTCTTCATGTCAGCGCACATGGCTTCAGTGTAAAAAAAAGCAATCAACTCTAGATGTAAGCGCACATGGCTACAGTTAAAAAAAGCAATCAACTCTAGATGTAAGCGCACATGGCTACAGTGTAAATAAAAAACTTTGATCAACTCTTCATGTCAGCGCACATGGCTACAGTGTAAAAAAAACAACCTTGATCAACTCTTCATGTCAGCGCACATGGCTACAGTGTAAAAAAAACAACCTTGATCAACTCTTCATGTCAGCGCACATGGCTACAGTTAAAAAAAGCAATCAACTCTAGATGTAAGCGCACATGGCTACAGTGTAAAAAAAAAAAAAAAAAACCTTGACACATGGCTTGAGTGTACAAAAAACCATCAACTTTGGATGTAAGCGCAAATGGCTTCAGTGTAAAAAAAACATCAACTTTGGATGTAAGCGCACATGGCTACGGTTTAAAAGAAAAAAACATCTTGATGTCAACATAATTGGCCACAGTGTTAAAAGACAAGATCAACTCTAGATATCACTGCACATGGCTACATACAAATTAAATATTTCTTTATAAAAATGACTGAATTACAATTTGTAAAAAGAAATAGTTTAAAATGTTAAATTCATTCAATATTCTGGTGACACTGATATACTTGTAACCGTCACTCAACCTCACTCAACCGTCTCTCTCTCCTCCACTCAGAGAACGAACCTGCCAACTTGTACGTGGGTGCGTTCCAGAGTTCCATCAGCGACACCGTGGTCACGGTGCATCACGTGCTCGCCAACCTGACCGGCAGCACCGTCAACGTCACGCAGGACGACTGTCAGAACCAGAGGGAGGAGGAGAACGACAAGGAGAGCAAACACGTACGGCGGCAACGGCTCCCCCTGGCGGTGGTGGTGGCGCAGCGAACAGACCTGACCTCTCTCTCTCTTCTCCGTCCGCAGATGTTCTACTACCTGTGGGTTCAGGGAGCCGCGCCCCCCAACAGCACGGCCAGGGTGGGCTTCTGCGTCCGCTCCAGCGCCCGGACCTCCTTGGCCGTGTCCCCCGCCGTCAGCGTCCTGCAACAGTGGGATTCTAGGAACTACTCCACGTGGACCGAGTCCCGCTGGAGCGCCATCAACGGGCGCATCTTCCTGGTGGCCAGTCACGACCTTGAGGTGAGTCTCGTGGTCCTGTGGGTGGAGGCCTGAGGACGGACCCGGCGCTGACCCTTCTCCTCTCGCCCCCCCTCCCTCAGATGCTGACCCTGGGTGTTGGCGTGGGCGTCATGCTCACGTCGCTGCTGCTGACCTACTTCCTCAGCTCCAAGGCCGAAGTCCTCTTCAGCTCAGGGCGAGAACCCGCCAACGCCACCTACTGACGAGGACCAGCCGGTGCTGCTTCACGACTGACTACTGGACCATTTTTTTTTTTTTTTTAGCTTCACCACCCCCCACCCCCGACACGTTGGTACACGAACCCGCCACTTATTTCTGGACTCACTCGGGGGGGAAAAAGACCGGGATGTGAACCCATCTGGGTCAGTGGACTGTAGTTGGGCAGCGAGGACCCACCGGTGTTAAGGTGTTCATACTTTTTTCTCTGCGTTGGACAAGAATGTCGGGACTAAATGTTTGTGTACATAAGACTGTGAGCGATTCAGTTGTGATTTTTTTTTTTTTTTTTTGTGTACAAGTGATTGTTTTCTTTCCAGAGCGTGTGTGTCGCCAGGTGCAATATTGCTTCTGTTTCGTATCGATCGCTGATAATCAAACCACTCTCCATTATTGAACAACACACGACTCACTGCTGCGAGATTTTCTTCATCTTAAAAATCTAATTTATTTTAGTCCAAGCTCGTCGGGGAACAGGCGAAGGAACGTTCGACCACATATCCACCCGGATCTCCGGTCGGGGGGCGACACGAGCCCTCGAATCCTCGTCGAGTTTTAATTCTACTTCAAGACTTTTTATTGAGTTTTTGTAGTCGACATGATTCTGGTTTTAAGGAAAAATTGCCTTGAGCGGGAAATTAAACTTCTTTTTCTAACTTCTTTTGTTTTTTTTATTTCTATTGGATCCAGTGACATCCAGAGGAGAGACGGTGGATTGTTGGAATGTTTTATGAACAGAAAACATTAAAAAACAGCACCTTAATATGGAAAATGAATTGTTAAATAAAATCAAATAAAAACGTTAGAATAACATGTTTTTTTTCCTTTTTTTTTTTCTTCAAAATTAAATTTTTAATACTTAAACATATTGTGATTAAAAAAAAATGGGCATTTGAGTTTTTAAAGAAATTAAAATGTAAAAAATATGAATAGCAAGATAATTTAATGAAAAAAATGTTTAAAATGTTATTTATCAGTAAATACTGTATATTTTGGAAATCAGTTCAATTGTAAAATTGTGTTAAGATCTTTAAGTCATTTGTGAAATATTCAAGTTGGAGAAA
This sequence comes from Callionymus lyra, assembly GCF_982586985.1. NCBI lineage: Eukaryota > Metazoa > Chordata > Actinopteri > Syngnathiformes > Callionymidae > Callionymus > Callionymus lyra. The sequence goes on from NC_141833.1 coordinate 17,029,993, forward strand.
AGTACAAATATATGTACTCAGAACACTGATTTTATTCTACTAAAAATATGTTTTATTATCACAAATGAGAACCGTGTGTGAGGAGGAATTTCAAATTCTAGATGAAATCAAAAACATTTTTGTGAAGAAAAAATGTTTATTCTCATCTAATCGTCTAAAAAACCCAAAATTGTCCCTCTCAGGTTTCTGTACTGTACTGTCACAACCCCCATGCTGAGGAGGAGGAGGAGGAGCATCACATCTTCATCACCAGTTTTGACCTCACACTTTTGTTGTGTTTATTTGTCTCTGAAATTGAGTTCAAGGGGGGATGGGGGGGATAGTGGGGGTTAAGTGGGAGACGGGGGTTTAGCAAAATGGGGGTCATGGCTTCGCATATTCATCACTTTGGGATTTAAATTGATCTTTTATGTCCATCATAAATGACCTGGTTCTGACCAGAACATCAAAGTGTTCGGCTATCATTCTGGTTGCAGCAGAGTACCAGACGATGATGTTTAAATGAAGGTGAACTTTCCGGATTGGAAAATAAAGCAAGAAAGTTTGGAATTTAAATTTCCACATCAAACACAAGCAAGGAGATACAAATAATCTGTTGAATATACAAAACTACTTATGGAAGTAAATGTGTGTCATAAGACTTTTAATATGAATTACTAACAATGAATTTTCACAGCATCAAAGTCGGAGTTTGAATTTTAAAAAACGGCAAATTTCAAGCAGTTATTTCTTTAGCCGTCATTGTAGAAATAAATTCAGTTTAAATTCCATGTCAAGAAAATATTCAATGTTAACCATTAAATAAAGAACTTTGAATGTGAAACATTTAATTAAAAACAAAAACAAATTAAAAAAAATCTGAGAGAAGACAACAGTGTAAAAATAACTGTGCTTAAAATTTGATGGTTTTTAATATTCAATATCCGATTTTATTTTGATACTTTAAAAATTCAGTGTGACAAACTTACACAGATTTTTTTTACATTGAATATTTGATTAAATTTGACAAATTTTTTAAACATTTAATTAACACTGAAAATTATTTTTACCTTGTATTTTTTTACACATTGAATTTTAATCTTTATGTATTTCATCACTGAAAAAAATAAATTATGTCTTTAAAAAAAAAATCTAAGTCTGATTTTGATTAATTAAAAGTTTAGACTCAAATTCGGAAACTTTTATTGCTACTGTACACACCAGATGGGATTTATTTGTATTGTCAGTACAGAGTAAAATAATTAAAGAATACAACATAAGCAATATAAAAACAGAACCGAGCACCACGACAGCGAGTGTTATACGTTAATTTTCAAAGTCTGTTAACACTGATTTTTTTTTTTTTGCTGAATTTCTTTACATTGAATTTTGTCGAAACCTTTTTTTTCCTTTTAATGTTTTAACTTTTGATGCTGTAAAAATTCTGTGTTAGATATTAATTTCAAAGTTGACTTCCATAACTTCCGACACACAGAATAATTAAAGACCTAATTAAAAACGTAAATAATAATAAAAACCTGATTAATTTGGTTTTAAATCAGTTATAAAAAGACACAAACATTATTCGGTTTGTTAATCATTCGTTATACACGTCAATTTGTTTTATTTTTTATTTTTTTATTTTTTTTAAGCAAAATGAATTCCGGGTTTTTGTTTTGTCCCTCTCGGCTCCCCGTCCTCTCACACCCCGGTCTCGACCCCCCGGGGCGGGGAAGCAGAGGCGGGGTCAGAGGCGGGGCGCACGGAGCTTCGTCTGGCTGCAAAGAAAGTGGAAAGTGAGAGAAATACCTTGAATGGATCTTCACAAATAAGTAAGTGCTCTTTTTTTTTTTTAATTCCACTTAAACGTTCGTGAAAAGGCCGCTTTTGTGCTGGACTTCCGTGAGAGAGACGCGGCCGGAGCTGCTGCTGCTTCCCCGGAACAATGGAGGGAAGGACGCGGTGGTCGTTCCTTCGTCTTCTCCGAGGGAAGTTGCAGCCGCTATTGTCGCCGGAGCCACGTCGGTCTCGGGTCCACTTTTCACCGCCGAACCGCCGCGGTTTTCTTTTATCAAAATTCGCAATGGAACCGAGGAGATGCGAAGCGGTTCCGAGCATCCTCGGTCCAGCCTCTGGAGCTTCTCCACTCGAAACACTCGTTTCTGGTTCGGAGGGGGGGTCGAGAGTCGTTCTGGTTCCGGACCACCAGCGGCGGCCCTGGGAGTCTCCATTGTCCCCGGAGATCCTTGTTTATCTTCAGACAACAACACCAACCTTTTCCTTCTTTTTCTTTAAATTTCGTCCAGAAAAAGCCTTTTAATTTAACCGAAAATACAAGTTTAAACTGAAAACCTACTTAAAAGTAGTTGAAAGTATCTTCCTGTGGTTCTACTCGCTTTTTATTTAAAAAAAACAAAAACAAATGTGTTTTTAAAAAAACAAACTCGAACCAACAAGTGAATAATCAAAATCAGGGAAAAAACAAATAACTTTATCTTAAAATGGCCGCCAATTTAAATGAATAAAAATACAAAACTGAGTAGAAAAACATAACGTCGACAATTTTAAAATGAATTAAATGGTTATTATTATTTTTTATTATTTGGTTTGTGGATTAAAATGCTTTTTTAAACGGTTGTTCTCAAAAGAAAAGTTGTTGTTAGCTTTCTGGGCTAACAGTTAGCATACTCAAGTAATATACAGAATAATTAACTGCGAAAATACAAATTAAAAATATGTTTGTTTATTAAAATCTATGAATGATTTAATTTAAGCATCTTGTATTTTTTTAGGAATGTACTGAGAACATTGAATTGGGATTTGAATTCAGTCTCTCAGTGTCGTGTGATTTATTGTTTTTAAAACAAAAATCTGTTTAGCAACCAACTTGTTTAGTAAAGAAGAGTTTTTGTTTTAAAATACCTTTTGTTTATAGTTTTCATTATTATAAATGATCCTTCTAATACAAAAATATCAATAATAATACTTGTTAGCTTTTTGAGCTAATGGTTAGCATCCTTGAGTTATCAACATAAAAACTGACTGACAATATAAAACGTATTAAAGTAATAATAAAAACATTCCAATATAACTATTGTTAAAATTAACAGTGTGATGACATTTTATTATGCAGTTTCTCAAGAATATTTTTAGAATTTTTAAATTTGAATTAAAAAGATCTCGCGATATCATAATTTTTTTTTTCTTTTAATGAATTTAAGTAGCCAATGTTGAAAGTTTATATAAGAAAAATACATATTTACCTAAACAAACATATACATTTGACAAAACTATCTCTGAATATCTTGTCAAACATTATTTAAAAACCAAATCCAGCCAAAGTTGACAGTAAAGCAACCGACTTACTTATAAAGGAAGTATTTTATTTTAATACAATATATGTATATCACATTTTTCTACTTAATACAATGCTACGAATACTTTGTTTGCATCCCTCACAACTACATATATATATGTAAGTCAAAAATGTAAATCAAAGCTAAAGTAAAAAGAGCATCTGAATAAGCTTTTTTAAAGAAATTAATTTAACTCAACTTTATTTATAAAGCACTTTAAAAACAACAGCAGTTGATACAAAGTTCTGTACAAGAACATAAAAAAATAAGAACATTTAAAAACACACAAAAAAGTACCAAAGTAGACTCCCAAGAAAAATATCAGAATATTTCGCTAAATGATCGCAGTAATCCGACTTAAACCATCTCTGATTCTCTTTTAATCAAGACTTTAAAACCGAATTAAACACAAAAAATTGAAAAAGTTTTGATGTTGCGACTGTTTCAAATAATTTAAATGCTTTTTAAGCGCGAGTTGAAAGCCTGCAGTGCTTCAAACGTCGACTAATGTTTGTTGGACTGAGGCGTATAAGATGCCGTTAGAGTAAAACAAACAGGGGGAAACAAAGAGGCTCGTAAAAAAAGCCACCAGGTCTATAAAAGCTCGGCAGCAGAAAAGACCTGACTCTCCTCAGGCAGCTCTTTCTCAAAAAAAACCACAGTCATCTACGGCTTTGAAACTTTAGAACCCGAGAGCACTCGCGGCTTTTAGTTTGCTAATATTTTGGCAACGTATAAATCACCTCGGCCGTTTGTTGTGGAGGTCGCGCCGATGCTCGAGGAGCTCGAACCGCGACCTTTACATATGTAGGTTGATAATGACACGGTAGCTTCTTTTTTATCTGGTGAGATGCTGCTAGCGTGTTGGCGGTGTAGCCGCAAAGCTAATTCGCTAACGTTCTTTGTTGTTTTCTTTCTTATCTCTCCGTCTCACGGGGAAATCAAAATACTATCAAGGTAGTTTCTGTTTTATACAGTGGCTGTTATGAGGCGCGGAAGGAAGGAAAAATATAAAATGAACGAATACAATCAAGATGAAAGATTAAAATGTATAATTGTAATGTATATCCAGTAACTTATTTACATTTTAAAACTCCCCTTTTTACTGTTCGCCTAAATATTTATGAGGGGCAATAAATACTCACAAAAAAGTAATAAAAATATAAAGTCAACAGAAAAAATAATGGACATAAATACAAATTAAACTGGTTAGTTTCTACATTAGCGAGGGGTTTTGTTCACGTGTGAATCAAGCGGCCGAAATACAGTTGACGGTGAGAAAAAAAAATGTATCTGCAGTTTGTATGAAACAATTTACAGTTTAATACTCTGGATTAGGAGTGTGTATTGGCAAGAATTAAGGATATATGTGTAGTATTGTCGAGTACTTCACTCTGCTTTTGCAGAATTAACAGACCACATGACTCTTTACAAAGTCGTAACTGCTTTCATTTGTTTTCAAACCAAAAATACGTCCAAACATCAGCTTTAAAAGCTGCTATAGTCGGTGTATCCTCTTGTTCTCAGTCATTACCAGGATTTGTTGGAATTTCAATGTTCATTTAGATGCAAATAACATTGCCAATACACAAACTCCAGGGATATGTATTGACAATAATCTGACGATACAATATGTATCACAATACAGGGACAACAATACGATACTATAGTGATACTGTAGTAACAAGGATATATGTGTAGTATTGTCGAGTACTTGACTCTGGTGTTTCAGAATTTACAGACCACATGACTCTTGATGAAGTAGTAGCTGCTTTCATTTGTTTTCAAACCAAAAATACGTCCAAACATCAGCTTTAAAAGCTGCTATAGTCGTTGTATCCTCTTGTTCTCAGTCATTACCAGGATTTGTTGGAATTTCAATGTTCATTTAGATGCAAATAACATTGCCAATACACAAACTCCAGGGATATGTATTGACAATAATCTGACGATACGATATGTATCACAATACAGGGACAACAATACGATACTATAGTGATACTGTAGTAACAAGGATATATGTGTAGTATTGTCGAGTACTTGACTCTGGTGTTTCAGAATTTACAGACCACATGACTCTTGACGAAGTCGTAACTGCTTTCATCTGTTTTCAAACCAAAAATTACGTCCAAACATCAGCTTTAAAAGTTGCTGAAGTCGACTGTATCCTCTCGTACCCGGGCATCGCTGGGATCTGGCGGGATTTCATTGTTACTTTAGCGTCGGAGGACATTATGACCGCTGCCATCTAGCTGACGGACGTTTAATTGCGACACAAACATGAATAAACGATGTGAATATTTGCACGTGAGTTGTAAATAAAAGTCGAGGAGCCGGAGCCTATCCCAGCTTCTTTTAGGGATATTATATATTGAAATGTTTACCATAAAATAACCTCAAAAATCTAAACTTTGCTGTTGAATATATGTAAAAAACAGATGTATTTTGTTGAATGGAGGTTTTCTTACACCTTCATAGAGCGCTTTGGTTTGAAGTTTAAGATCTTCAGTAGGAAAGAATCTCTGTTTTTTTAGGTTTCAAACTCTTGCATGATCATCGTGAGAAGTATTCACGACTCATGAAACAAATCTTCCGACTTCCTTCCTTAAACGGACTTGTTTGAACGGTTCTGATTCGGGTCCAGTGGACGTAAACAAAGTTTGATTCAGAGGCTGAAGATGATCTTTTGATCCGGGCTCTTAAAACTCCTCCTGCGCCTCTGATGGAGCAGAACCAGAACCTCCCGAACCAAATCCAGATCAGCAGGAGTTTTTTTTTTTGCAGGAATGGTTCAGAGCCACCTGCTCATGTGGGTCCAGTTGCTGCTACTGTCACGGGCCCTAGTGTGTGTGTGTGTGTGTGTGTGGCCTGACGAGTGTGCGTGGACATATTTTCACAGTTGGTCCTCAGATGGTCGCAGAGATGGTCCGGGTTTGTTCTTCCGGGGGCGACAGCTGCTGACAAAATGTTTGACAGTTTCGACTCCGCTGAGAAAACAACTCTGAGCCCAGATTAAGGTCACATGATTTTTTATTTTAGTAAGTCGAGCTGCGCTTCCTGTCGGCGGCTTTATCTTCGGGTCGGGAACAGAAGACTGGATTATAATTTAGGATGTTTATAGTGTTGGTGACAACAAACACACACATGGACATGATAAAAAAGATTATTTTAATAACAACATAAGGTTTTTCTTAATTAAATGTAATTATTTATATGCGCACTGTAGTGTATTAATCACTTATTTCATCTTATAGGACTGTAAATATGTTGTATTTATATATATTTGATTTATTGTATTCTATAATATATATACTCGTATTTAAATAAGAATATTAGTAATGTTTTGTAAACTACGGTGGTTTAGCGTTTATTATGGCATTAGACCTCACTCTTTTTTAATTGTATTTTATTTTTATTTTATTATTTATTTCTTTTCACTTCTATTTTGGAGGAAAAGAGTCAATATAGGAAATTATTAAATAGTTTTATGTACGTGAAACACTTTAAATAAATTTAAAAAAAGTATATATATATATAATTAAAATTAAATAATTTGTTATTTATATTATAAAATCCGGAATATAAATATAAACGGTTCTAAAAAAATGACCATAAAATTAATAAATAAAAAATCCCAAAGACACAAATCTGATGTTTAAATGTTTTTTTAAATGGTGATTTATTTTATTCATTCGTTGACAAAAAAGTCAACATTTTTGCGCGACCGTAAAATAATTAGTTGCTAAATAAATTGTTTAAAATTGATGTTAAAAAAAGATCAAATGGACACTTGACTAGTAGTTGAAAGTAGTCTCGTCAAAAAGTTTTGAGATTTTCAGTTTTATTCTAGTACAGAACTTAAAATTCAATTGTAAAATAAAATAAATAATTTAATAAAAACTCTTTATAAAAACACAGTTGTAAAAGTTTTAAAGCTTTTTAGATATTTCGACGTTTTAATCACAAAAGTACAAGTAGTTGAAAGTAGTCACATCAAAGAGAAAGTATTTAAATTCAATAATAAAATTTAAAAAATCATCTTAATAAAAAAAATATTTGTAAAAAGTTGTAAAAGTTTGAAAACTGGTTTTAAGAGTGTTTTCAGATATTTTGACGTTTTGATCATAACTAGTAGTTGAAAGTAGTCAAATCAAAGAGAAAGTATTTAAATTCAATAGTAAAAATAAAATAAAACATCATCTTAATATAAAACACATTTGTTAAAGTTTTAAACCTGTTTGAAGAGTGTTTTCAGATATTTTGATGTTTTCATCACAAAGGTGACCATATATATATATATATATATATTTTTCTAATTTGTTATTTCTGGAATAACAAAAACAGAAAGTCATTCTCATGGAGCTCATTGTAACTTTTGAGAAAGCAAAACAAAAGTTTTCATGTTAATGTTGTTTGTGAGTAAGTGGCTTCAAAAGCACTGCAGGGATATTTGGCTTCAGTTGATGATGAAGACAACTTCTCCATTAATGGAAGGAGTCCAAGTGTTTCATCTCAGACCACACACACACACACTCTCACAAACACACACACACACACACACAGACACACACACACACGATGATTAACACGCCGTCACACACAAGAATGTGCGTCTCGGCGAAGAGTGAGTCGTCTTCTGACTCCACTTATGAGTTCACCTCACGAGTGTTCTTCGCCTCTTAATGACCGCTGTGGAACATCTGCGTCGCGTCAGCAGCTCTTGTGTTCATCACCATCATCAGAGTCGACGAGTGTCTGCTCCACCGAGGAGGTGGTTTTTAAGAGACACTCGGAAAAACAAAAAAAAAAATGCCCGAAAGAAATTCCATGGGGTGGAGATCCGTCGACGGCTTGCGGTGGGAACTGAAGTCGATGTGACGATAAAACGATAAGTGGAAAAATGAGACGATGTGGAAAAACATATTTGAAAAAAAAAACAGGAGGAAAATATTAAAGTGATGTTTGTTTGTTGGACCACGATGTCAACAAAGTATCTTCAATTGGAATTGGAATATAAAGTATCCTCTCGTCCTCAGTCATCTATAAGCCAAAAAAAATGTGTTTCAACGATGTCAACAAAGTATCTTCAATTGCAATTGGAATATAAAGTATCCTCTTGTCCTCAGTCGTCTATGAACTTAAAAAAATTAAGTGTTTCATCGACGTCAACAAAGTATCTTCAATTGCAATTGGAATATAAAGTATCCTCTCGTCCTCAGTCGTCTATAAGCCAAATAAAATCAAGTTTTTCATCGATGTCAACAAAGTATCTTCAATTGGAATTGGAAAATAAAGTATCCTCTCGTTCTCAGTCGTGTATAAGTCAAATAAAATCATGTTATTAATCGATGTCAACAAAGTGTCTGAAATTGCAATTGGAATATAAAGTATCCTCTCGTCCTCAGTCGTCTATAAGATTAAAAGAATTAAGCGTTTCATCGACGTCAACAAAGTATCTTCAATTGCAATTGGAATAAAGTTTAGAAAAAAATCAAGATAAAAGATTTGAATGGAAAAAAAAACTTGTTAGGCAGTATCTTTATAACGTTTTAAACAGCATTAAATTCATTTATTTGAAACAATTGAAAAATAAGTCCATTATTAGTATTAAATACATTTTACACAATTCTAAAAAGTATGAGCACCTGATATGTATGATTTAATGTTGGATTTGGAAACATGTATTTATTTATAATAAATCATGAATAAATATATTTTGTTCATGACATGTTTTTTAAAAATCAGTACAATGGGAGTCGAGGAAAGTTTTCAATGGGGAAAAAAGTCATGTTTATTTTATGTTTAAAACATTAACTTGTGTCAAGTTTTCCTTAAATCTAAGTTATAACTTTTGTTATCTTTAATATTTACATTTTTCTTGATTCATTTAGTTTCAAATGGCATTTAAAAAGTATTTAGAAAGTGTTGTATTTAATCGAGTTGTAGCAACCCTGGGTATAAAATACCTTACATTTTGAGCGTGGCATGTGTGACTGTTTTTCGTCGTCCGGCCAACGAGGTCTCGGGACACATTCTTGAAAACGCCGTCGTTCTGACGAACAGTGGCGTCTTTCGGCCGCGGTTCGAGACGCTGCGAGTGAATCAGTTGACATGAATTTAACATAAGTGGTTGTTGTGAGGCGGTCAGCGGAGCGCCACTGAATAGGAAACCCGACCCCCTTTTGCCGGACCACACCCCCCGGCAGATCCGGTGTCCCCTCCGTGTCCTGGCTGTCATGTCCCGTTCTTTATTTTGGTTCTGAAAAACATTGATACTCTGTTGGAAGTGATTGACACTGATGTCATCCGGCACCAGGACCCCACCCTCCTCGCTGTTCATCCCCTTTATTGTCCTAAAACCTGAACTTCAACTTCAGCTCCAGTACGTATACATTTACATATTGTCACGGTGGTCATAATGTTACGGCTTAGATGGACCCAGTAAAGTTAAGGAGATTTTAGTCTTCTGGCGATAATTCAAGGATTTGGTAGAAATAACGTTGAATTGCGATTTCATTTTTAAATATTTTTTTAGCTTTTATTTATTTACTTTTTTAGATATTGTGATCCATAATGTGTATATAGTAAGACCTTTAGTAACACACACTTAGAATAGACATTACAACAAATGATTATAAATATCACAAAATTACATGTTAAAATCTAAATGAAAATAAATGATTCACTACTTCAATATTTTATTAACATTCACTGAAACTAAAGTGCAAAATAACGAAGAATTTGGTAAAGTAATGTATTGCGTAATGGTATTTTTGCTATATTTATTGTATAAGTATAAAAGAGAAAAAACTTTACTCTGTCCACTTTTGTTTCTGTCGCCACCTACTGTAGACTTGGCATAATACTTTATTTACTTTTCATAAATTGTAGCCTCTGGTATTTGAAAATTGTTTTTACTAAATGGGGATGTCGATAAATTGTTACGCCTGGGCTACAACAAATGACTGTAGTGTGAGGAGTTCCTGGAGTGTCCCTGGTTAGCTGGGATTAGCAATAATATTTGGAAGAATATGTTGAAGATATAGGTAAATTCTGAGCCAGTCTTTATCCAAAAACATTTTTGGCCTTGTTATTGGCAAGAATCTGGCGTAACAATATGTGTCACGATAAATCGACAACTATACGATATATTGTGATACTGCAGTAACAAGGATATATGTGTAGTATTGTCGAGTACTTGACTCTGGTGTTACAGAATTTACAGACCACATGACTCTTGACGAAGTCGTAACTGCTTTCATTTGTTTTCAAACTAAAATATGTCCAAACATCAACTTTAAAAGATGCTGGAGTCACTGTATCCTCTCGTCCTCAGTCATCGCCAGGATTTAATTGTTCCTATAGATAGATGGATAAATTGTGAAGGATGTCACGATTGCTGCAATCCATCCACCGTAATTTTTTCTACTGTATCCTCTCGTCCTCAGTCATCACTGGGATTTTCCAGGATTCAATTGTTCTGTGAGCCGCGTAGGACATAATTACACCTGCCATCTAGTGTCCGGAGGTTCAACTGCAACCAAAAACTGAAGAAACGCGGCGAATATTTGGTTGTTAATTGTAAATAGAAAAATACAATTACTTTATTCTACACACACTTTATCAAAATATAAAACACAAAATAATTATGATAAACATAAACAGACCACATGACTCTTGATGAAGTTGTAACTGCTTTCATTTGTTTTCAAACCAAAATATGTCCAAACATCAGCTTTAAAAGCCACTATAGTTGATTGTATCCTCTCATCCTCAGTCGTCCAAAAGCCAAAAAAAGAAACCCCATTAAATTACAGTACGGTTGTTGGGGGGGGTGCGATATTTAGGTGCATCGATATTGTTTTACACACCTGGAGAGTCTAACACTTTCTTCAAACTAGCATTAAGCTATATAAGCTAAACATTAGCTCAACCACACTGACGAAGGAGGATCAGGAGATAAACTCATGTAGCAACTTTCTTCCTCCAGATCTCAGAAGAATTGAAAGTTTGAAACTCGATCCAAGATGAAGTCGTTCTTGCAGTCGACCCCCCCGACCCCCCAGCCCACCTTCCCACTCCCCCTTCGTTCCCTTCTTGTTCCCACTAGCCCCGCCCCCTTTTATCAATTAACCAGCGTGACAGAGCGACATCCGTCACGTCGCCGCCTCTCTTTCCAACATCTCCGTCAGCGAGGGCAGCGCAGGGTCGTGTTACCACGGCAACCCTCAACCTCCAACACCCCTTCCACCCCCCCAGACCGAACGCCCCCCTCTTTCATCGCCATGGCAGCGCCCCGGCTCGGTTACCGGGGCGACGGGAAGAGCGCGGGGGGGAATGTGAGCCGGCGAGGGAGGAGGAGGCCAAACTAGTTTAGTGAAAACACAGTAATGCAATATGGCCGCTTTTGTGCGCCGGCTAGCGTCGGCTAAAGATCACTTCTGGTGCGGCGTGATGATTAACCTCGGCCACGGTGAAAACACACACACACACTCCTGAGATTAGGAGCGAGTGTGTGTCAGTGGGCGGAGCCTAATTCACTTTCTGGGAGTAGAACTATGGAAGTATATCAGAATATTTAATAGTTTCAAGTGCTGAGACTTTTCTTATTGAAATGTTGTTTTTTTAATCATTGTTTTGATTGTTTATTCTTCTATATTGAAAGCTTGATTTTTATCTAATCATTTATTCAATAGTTTATATATTTAAAGAAAATCAACATGGTCCTAATCCGGGCGAATCTACGCATCAGACCAGGAAGTCCTGAAAACATTCATCTTTGAGTAAAGAGTCGAATAAAAATAAATAAATGAAATCCCTGTGACTCACAATGAGTCCTCCAGACCCGACTCTCTCACAGTGCAAACCAGGTTTAACCTCCTGAAAAAGTTTGATAGAATTCCTAACTAAATAAAGATAAAGGCATGAGACATTTTATATATAGAGAATGTCTTAAGCAGATTATATAGTTGGACTTAAGGATGTAAGAAAATGTCATTTTAATTATACTTCTTTTATGATTTATATCTAAATAAAGTGTGTATAAAATGCCATTAACTACAAATTTTGAGTGTTTTTCGTGTAGTAATTAAACCTACAACCACTAGATGAGAATCATTACGTCCTTCTCATCTAAAGGAACACTGAAATCCCGGCCATGACCGAGTACGAGAGGATACAGTCGACTCCAGCAGCTTTTAAAGCTGATGTTTGGACATATTTTGGTTCCAAAACAAATGAAAGCAGTTACGACTTCGTCAAGAGTCATGTGGTCTGTAAATACTACAACACCAGAGTCAAGTACTCGACAATACTACACATATATACTTGTTACTACAGTATCACGAATCACGATATATCGTATTGTTGTCCCTGTATTGTGATACATATCGTATCGTCAGATTCTTGTCAATATATATCCCTAGAGTTTGTGTATTGGCAATGTTTTTGCAGCTGAATGAACATTAAAATTCCCCAAAATCCTGATAATGACTGAGAACAAGAGGATACAGTGACTCCAGCAGCTTTTAAAGCTGATGTTTGGACATATTTTGGTTCCAAAACAAATGAAAACAGTTACGACTTCAGTCAAGAGTCATGTTGTCTGTAAATTCTACAACACCAGAGTCAAGTACTGGACAATACTACACATATATCCTTGTTACTACAGTATCACGATATATCGTATCGTGATATATATCGTGACATGTCCTAGCTGGAGTCTCGAGTACAGCAACAGGAAGTGACGTCGTCTTCACGTGATGTTTTTGTGTCTAAAGATTGACTAATTGCTGTGTTTCTCCTGCAGATCCTGGCCTCATCTCTCTCCTGTCTCCCTCTCCTCCTCTTCCTCCTCCTCCTCCTCTCTTCGGCCTCCCCCGCTCTCCCCCTTCTCTCCCTCCCCCTCCTCGCCGGCCTCCAAGATAGATTCCCTCAGGAGCAAAGTTGACCTGCTCAAGCTGCCGCTGCCGCTCTCCGGCAAGTCCATCTCGGAGCGCAAGAGTCAGCTGGGCGGCGTCGGGCGGCCGTGCGGCCCGGGCGGAGGCGTCGGAGGCGGGGCTCGTAAAGTCCGCTCACCCCCGACCCGAGACATGGACAACGAGTCGCAGTACTCGGGCTACTCGTACAAGTCATCCCACTCCAGGAGCTCCCGCAAACACAGGTAGACGCCGCGGCGTTTTAACTTTTTTCCCCTGGTTCAGATGTTAACCAGCGAGACCACCCACAGGCCACCGTCTCCTCCAGCTCTAGTGTCGACTTGTCGGCCTGACGACGTGTCGCCGCATGTTTGATTTAGTTTCCTTCGACTCCAGAGAACCTGATGTCACCGAACACTGTTGTCGCATTAGCTGCTACTTCTGTGACTAAACTACTGAAGATACACACATACATGAATACAATGATCTGCTCACAGACACACACTTGCAAACACACACAAATGAACAGAATGATCTGCTCAACGACACACACTTGCAAACACACACAAATGAACACAATGATCTGCTCACAGACACACACTTGCAAACACACACAAATGAACACAATGATCTGCTCACAGACACACACTTGCAAACACACACAAATGAACACAATGATCTGCTCAACGACACATACACACACACATTAATACAATGATCTGCTCAGACACACACACATGCATGAACACAATTATCTGCTCACAGACACACACTTGCAAACACACACAAATTAACACAATGATCTGCTCAACGACACATACACAAACACATTAACACAATAATCTGCTCACAGACACGCACTTGCAAACACACACATGAACACAATGATTTGCTCGACGACACATACACACAGACACATTAACACAATGATCTTCTCAGACACACACACACACATGAATACAATGATCTGCTCACAGACACACACTTGCAAACACACACAAATGAACACAATGATCTGCTCAACGTCACATACACACACACGCATTAACACAATAATCTGCTCACAGACACACACTTGACCACACACATGAAAGCAATTACCTGCTCAGAGACACACACATGCACACGATTGTCTGCTAACAGACACACAAATGCACATACACACATGAAAACAATTATCTGCTTACAGACACACACATGCACACACACACTTTAACACAGTTATCTGCTCACAGACACACATTTGCGCACACACATGAACACAATTATCTGCTCACAGATACACACATGCACACAATTGTCTGCTAACAGACACACACAAGAATACACTGATTTGCTCACAGATAGTGACATAAACACAATAATCTCATCACAGACACACACATGCACACAATTGTCTGCTCACAGATACACACACAAGCACTGATCTTTCCACAGACACACACATGCACACAATTGTCTGCTCACAGATACACACATAAGCACTGATCTTTCCACAGACACACACATGCACACAATTGTCTGCTCACAGATACACACATAAGCACTGATCTTTCCACAGACATACAAATGCACACAATTGTCTGCTCACAGATAGACACATAAATACAATGATCTTATCACAGACACACACATGCACACAATTGTCTGCTCACAGACCCATAGAACACAATCATTTGCTCACCAACACTCGCATACACACAATTATCTGCTTACACACGCACAATTGCCTAATCACAGACACTCGCATACACACAATGATTTGCCCACAGACACACAAACACACATGCAAACAATGGTCTCCTCACTGAAACCCACAAAAAAAAACACACATATGAACACAATCGTTCGCTCACAGACACACATGCACACAATCTGACGCACACATGCACACAATTATTGCTGAGATACCCACTTACCCACTTACAACAATCTGCCCCCACACATACACACACGCACACAAATCTGCTCACAGACACACCTGTACACAATTATTTGCTCAAAGAGACACAAAAAAAGAAAACACATATGCACACATTTGCTGAGAGACAAACAATCACACAAAATACTTCACACACACACACACAATTATGTATTGTAACACACAAGGAAACACAATTAACTATGCTCTCACTCAAACACACACATTCATGCTGGACATGCAGGACTTATTCATACAAACACACAGTCGTCTGGAAGTAATCACTGTTAGGCAGTAACACACACACACACACACACACACAAACTGATACACGCAAATGCAAACAATCTCTTCCCTTTGCTCTCATGTTGAGACAATCTCACACACACACAGAAACGATTTCCAGTTGTGTTTTTTTGTAGCTGAAACACACACTCACAAACCACTTGTGTACTACTTGGCGTACACAAACAGACACACACACACAGACAGAAAGGGAAAGGAAGAGATTAACCCAAAGAAATGACACATGAAAAAGTGACACATTTGAGGTCTGACGAGTGTGTTTTTGTGTGTTTGTTCTCCAGGGAGCGGCGGGACCGTCATCGCTCCAAGAGCAGAGATGGAAGCAGCCGCGGAGACAAGTCGGTGACCATTCAGACGCCTGGCGAGCCGCTGCTGGACGCCGAGTCGACGCGAGGAGAGGAGCGGGTCAGTACAGCTCTCGGACACCAGAGGGCGCTGTCGCTTGTATTGAAACTTAATTTAAATGTACTGTATTTTCCGGACGATAAGTCGCAGTTTTTATCATAGTTTGGCCAGCGATTTATGTGTGAAATTATTCACACATTATTACCGGTATATCATTACACATGTTATTTTCACAAAAACCGCAAGAGGGCGCTCTAGGCCTGTATTGATAATTTCGACTTAGAAGAGGAAGCGCCGCATCTTCTACCTCCGGAGTTAGCGGATTTGTTTAAAAGTGACACCGAGGATGAAGATTTCATTGGATTTTAGTTATTCAGAGTTACACGGATGGTTTGGTAAACTTCTTAGCATGTTATTTATGCTATAGTTATCTGAATAACTCTTAATATGTTATGTTAACATACCAGGTTCTCAGTTGTGTAACGTAACATACAGTACAATTATTCAGCCTGTTGTTGCCTCTATTCTGTTTTATTTTAAATTGCCTTTCAAGATGACATGTCTGTTCTTGGTGTTGGATTTTATCAAATAAATTTCCCCCAAAAATGCAACTTATACTCCAGTGCGACTTATATATGTTTTTTCCTTCTTTATTATGCATTTTATGACTGGAGCGACTTGTACTCCGGAGCCACTTATAGTCCGGAAAATACGGTAACTCTTTTAGGCGAAATAGTAAAAATCACACTTCACTAGGAGTGTGTATCGGCAAGAATATAGCGATACGATACAACGGTATGTCAACTGTATCCTCTCGTCCTCAGTCGTAGTCGGGATCTCGCATGATTTTGTTGTTCCTTGCATCTTAATGATTAGAAAAGCCAAAAATATTTTTTTCTTTTGTCGAGAAGTTTTCCGTCCTCACCCGTCTTCCTCCGACAGGATGACAACTGGGGCGAGACCACCACGGTGGTCACGGGCACGTCGGACCACAGCATCTCCAACGAGGACCTGACCCGCCTCACCAAAGACCTGGAGGAGTCCACGCCGCTGGAGTGCAAGCGCTTCATCGGGCCGGCGCTGGGCGGCGTCCTGAGCTTCTTCGCCCTGGTCACGCCGCTCGCCTTCCTCATCCTGCCGCAGGTCCTGTGGCGGGACTCCCTGGAGACGTGCGGGACCCCCTGCGAGGGTCTTTACGTCTCGCTGGCCTTCAAGCTGCTGGTGCTGCTCATCTCCTCCTGGGCGCTGTTCCTGCGGCCCCCCAGGGCCACCCTGCCCCGCTTCTTCGTCTTCCGCTGCCTCCTGATGGTCCTGGTCTTCCTGTTCGTGGCCTCGTACTGGCTCTTCTACGGGGTCCGGGTGCTGGAGCCGCGCGAGAGGGACTACAGGGGCATCGTGGAGTACGCCGCCTCGCTGGTGGACGCGCTGCTCTTCATCCAGTACCTGGCTCTGGTGCTGCTGGAGGTCCGACACATGCAGCCGGCCTTCTGTCTCAAAGTGGTCCGCAGCACCGACGGGGTCAGCAGGTTCTACAACGTGGGCCACCTCAGGTGAGACCCCCGGGTTTATATCTAGGACACCAACATGTTCAAGAGGTGATCATCGCTTAAACTCACTGTGTTCCAGCGTCCAAAGAGCCGCGGTCTGGGTCTTGGACCGGTACTACAACGACTTTCCCGTCTACAACCCGGCGCTGGTCAACCTGCCCAAGTCCATCCTGTCCAAGAAGATGACGGGCTTCAAAGTTTACACGCTCGACGGTACGAGAACCTTTGTTGTCGACTAGAACTAGAAGATTAGTGTCACAATGTTGACTTTTCAAATGTTGATGCATAATTTAATTTAATTTTTTTTTTTTTTTCATGCATTAAAACTGTTTTTGAATAATTATAAATACATTATTTATTTATTTTAAAGATATATGTTTAATTTATTTATAATTTATGTAAAAAATCAATAAAGGTTGATTTGAATTAATTGAATATAAAAATATATATATTTTCAAAATAAATTCATTTTCTTTTATACATAGAGTTTGATTTATCTAATTCAAATACATTTAAAAAATATATTTTTTCTATAGTCAATACTTGTAGCCTTTTAAATTCAATATAGAATGTTTGTACAAAAGTTCCACTGCTTTGGTTTTCGGTATTGATATGAAACATTTGATTTAGAAAATGTATTTTAAAATCAACATAAAAAGAATATATTTATAATAAAATAAGTCATTTTGTAAATATTAGAATTTTTAAATTAATTTATTTAAAAAAAAACATTCAAATTATTGAATTTAAATTAAATGAAAAACAAGTTTTTTACATTTGAACTGTTAAATTCAACCATATGTACTGATTGTATTGATATACTTTCGTACAGCGCCTCCATGTGGTTCAGGAATGAATTGCACCTTCATCTACTTGGAGCAAATATCTAATAAACTTATTTACTATGAACTTTAAGATACAATTGTTTATTAAGGAATGATAATATACTTTTATTTCAAAGGAAAAATTAACTTCTAACTCAACTAACAACACTTCACTCCCTCTCTGTGAACTCAGCAGATGAGACTTGTCAAGCGTTACAGTTCAAAGTTAACATCTTTCTCCATCTCCAGAAAACCCCACCAACAACTCCGGCGGTCAGTCTCGAGCCATGATCGCCGCCGCCGCCCGACGGAGAGACAACTCTCACAACGAGTTCTACTACGAGGAGGCGGAGATGGACCGCAGGGTCCGCAAACGCAAGGCCAGGTACGCTGGACCAGGACCATCGTTTCCTCCTCCTCCATCTTCTCCATCTTCTCTAACACACACTCGTCTCCAGGCTGGTGGTGGCGGTGGAAGAAGCCTTCACGCACATCAAGCGTCTGCACGAGGAGGAGATGACCTCGTCCCCCAAACACCCCCGAGAGGTGATGGATCCTCGAGAGGCGGCTCAGGCCATCTTCGCCCCGATGGCCCGCGCCATGCAGAAGTACCTGAGGACCACCAGGCAGCAGGCCTTCCACAGCATGGAGAGCATCCTGACGCATCTGCAGTTCTGCATCACACACAACATGACACCCAAGGTCAGACTCGCACCACTCACACAATCATCTGCTCACAGATACACACACGCAAACACACACCTGCACACTATCATCTGCTCATAAACACACACCTGCACACAATCATCTGCTCACCGACGCACACAAACAAACACACACCTGAACACAATCATCTCCCCACAGACACACCTGAACACAATCATCTAACCACAGACACACACAAACATACACCTGCACACGGTCATCTGCTCACAGACACACACCTGAACACAATCATCTCCCCACAGACACACACCTGCACACAATCATCTCCCCACAGACACACACAAACACACGCCTGCTCACAGACACACACCTGAACACAATTGTCTCCCCACAGACACACAAAAAAACACAAATCGCACACAATCATCTCCCCACAGACACACACACAAACAAACACCTGAACACAATCATCTCCCCACATACACACACACACAAACACGCACATGCACACAATCATCTCCCCACAGACACACACAAACGCACACATGCACACAATCATGTCCCCACACACAAACGCACACCTGAACACAATCATCTCCCCACAGACGCACACCTGAACACAATCATCTCCCAACAGACACACACACAAACGCACCTGAACACAATCATCTCCCCACAGACACACACACAAACGCACACCTGAACACAATCATCTCCCCACAGACACACACACACAAACGCACACCTGAACACAATCATCTCCCCACAGACACACACAAAAACACACCTGAACACAATCATCTCCCCACAGACACACACACAAACACACACCTGAACACAAACATTTTTAAAATAAAATGTGTTAAAAGAACTCGTGTTGTGTACTATTGTGGGTCTAAACGATTCCGTTTCGTTCCCCCCTCCTGCAGGCCTTCCTGGAGCGCTACCTCTCGCCGGGGCCCACCATGCAGTACCAGCAGCAGAACGGCAGGGGTCGCCAGTGGACGCTGGTGAGCGAGGAGCCGGTGACGTCGGCGCTGCGTCAGGGTCTGGTCTTCTCCATGCGTCGCCTGGACTTCTCGCTGGTCGTCACGGTGACGCCGCTGCCCTTCCTGCGCCTCAGCGAGGAGTTCGTGGACCCCAAGAGCCACAAGTTCGTGATGCGGCTTCAGTCCGAGACGTCGGTGTGATGACGACCCCCCACCCCTAAAACTAACCCCCCCCCCTGAACCACGAGGACCCCTTTCATTTCTCGAGGAACCTTTTTTTTTCTTTGTGACCACTGGACTATTTTAAATCGCTGAGTCAGCATCGGCGATGACATCACATCCTGTGAAGCAGGTCGACCGCAGAGTTCCTGTTTGTGACTCTTGCTAACTGAGAATGTAGCTCTGGATTATTAACACTTCCTCCTCCTTCTTCTCCTTCTTGACCTTTTTTTAACGCGGAGGAAGATTTCGGAGCTTTTGTTTTTTTGTTTTTTTTAGCCGACTCATCGTTTGTTTTTACACATGGAAGAAAAATGATGGAACTTTTCTGCCGACCAATAATCTTCACTGTAGGACTCGTTTACCTCGCGATGAAACCCCCGCCTCCCCTCCTCCGCTGCCTTAAAGTCGTGAAGAAATGTTTCAAAAACTGCATTTATTTCGCTTTTTTTAACGTTTCTGCTTCCCAAGGAACTCTGGGAATTATCGGTAATCGGTACGTGACTTGACTCTGGTCTCGCCCGGACGCGTCCACGCCTCTCTTTTTGTCATTTTAACAGTTAATTTGGAAGGTTTGAAGCCTAAAAAAGTATTTAAAGGGATTTTTTGATCATATAAATACAAAAAAAACTACTTTTCTCTCGGGAAAACTCAAGCGAGAGAACATCCGATGTGTAATTTCATGCTTTTGGCAACAGATTGTCGTGAAAAAGAAGAAAATATGTGTAAAATGGTTACGGTTTTCAATTGTATTGCGACCATATGATCCCTTTTTTCACTAAATCAGAAAACCTTTTAATGAATCCCTTGCATGTGTCGTCACGACAACAGTTTTTAATTTTTAAATTAATTATTAAATGTTAAAACCACGTTTTTTAGAGGATTTTCTGGTCAATTTAGATGTATTATCTTCACAGAGGGACGTGTCCACGAAACCATTGTTTCAAGTCTTTATTTTTATTTTGAGAATTGTCGCTTTAATATAAAAAAACTGAGCGTCGACATAAGAAGCTAAACAGAGGAATATGCTGAAAAGAAAGATGTAAAAGACTGTTTGTTTTTAAAGAAAAGTTGATGATTTCTGTCGATCAAAAACCTGTTTTTTTTTTAATATTGTGTCCACATGATGACATTTTCATGTTTTCAATGCTTTTCATCTCTTTTTAAAAACACTCCACACACACACTGGTCAGGATCCAGAGCCTTGAAGAACAAGCGATTGTCGTGGTTTCACTTCTGAACCGAAAACCTCCCAGAGACGATGATTCTCAGCAACGTTATCTTTTTGTTGCAAATAATCATTTTAAATCCAACGCTCGCTTCCTAAACGATGCAACTCTGCAAGCGTCCGTGACGACCGCGACTTCGATCCCACATCCACTTCTTCGAGTCTCGACCGCCTCGAGGACGAGCGGTACGTGACGGTAGCGACGGCCTTAATTCCCGACTCCCCTCGAACGCGCCACGGACCCTGACGGTGCCTCAAGTGACGAGTCCGGGGAGGTCGTAGCTGTTTTGATAACTGTAGCTGTGAAGAGCTTTTTTTTTTTTTTTTTTCACGATTAAACTGTTTTTACTTTCTACCACCTTGTTGTTCTCACTTCCTGTCTCAGTGGGGAGAGGAGGGGGGTGAGGGGGTGGGGGGGGGTGCGGTTTTGGACGGAGAGTCGCGGACTTCCTCGTCTTCTCGCTTCAGTCAAATTTCGTCTGAAAACGAACTCCAGCTGTTGATTTGTTTCTGGGGTTCGAGGACCGGATCATGATCTGTTTGGTTCTGGACGGGCTGCTGCTGCTGTACGGCGTGGTGCTGACCGTGCTGTACTGCAAGCTGAGGGTGAGTCCACCGCGTCTGCACTCGCCTCACGACCACTGACTTTCGGGCCACAGGTGTTGACCAGTGAGATGTGCGACATTTTTGTTCCGTGAGATTGTTGCGATCATGAAAATACAGTGAGAGAAGCAAATGTATCCGCAGTTTGTTGGATACATTTTAGACAGTTTAATACTCATCAATACTCTGGATTAGGAGTGTGTATTGGCAAGAATTAAGAATATATGTGTAGTATTGTCAAGTACTTGACTCTGGTGTATTTACAGACCACATGACTCTTGACAAAGTCGTAACTGATTTAATTTGTTTTTTAAACCAAAATATGTCCAAACATCAGCTTTAAAAGCTGCTGGATTCCGCTGTATCCTCTCATCCTCAGTCATCTACGGGATAACATTGTCGCTTTAGCCTCGGAGGATGAAATTAAACATCCAGCCACTAGATGGGAGCAGTTATTACAAAAATGAACAAACACAGTGTATGTTTACAAGTAAGGTGATTTAAATTATTATAAATAATTAATATTAATCCAATTAATTTGATGTATATTTTATTTAAATATAAACCATATAATAACTATGACAAACATAATTAAAGCCACAAAGAAAAACAATATTTTTGAACAAGAAAAATCCAAAATATTCAAAAATATTGTGACATATCTGGTAAATATTTTCTTACATCCCTTTACTGTGGATGTCAAGTGTGTGAGATGAGGATCAGCTTCTCCAATTCTGAGACCATGGTTCTCAATAACAAAAAAAGGTACGACAGGTTTTGTTCATGAGTACAGAAGAGCCGAGCCAGAAGACTTAACTTACCGATGGTTAGATTTTCCACTTTTGAGGGTGTTTGTTGAGAACCGTGAGGAGGCCCCGGGTCAGACCCAGGACACTGAACGATGGATGTACTGAACTCCCAGAAGAATTATTGCTTGTGTGTCGCTTGTGTGTTTCAGCGCAATAACTCGAGGAATCACCTGAGCAACCTGGAGGTAACTTTTCTCGAGCTTCATCCTCTTTCGGCAGGAAGTCGTCGAGCTGCCTCTCGTTTCCTGTCGCCAATTTCTAATAGTTTGTGCAAACTCACTTCCTGTCGTTTAGAAGAAGCTGTCGAGAGAAGCAACTCAAATATTCATCATTTAAAAGTTTTTTTAGCACCGACAGCCTGATTGAAATGTAAAAAAGTGTTGATGGAAAAAGTGTAATATTTTCTCTCCGACAGAGACAACGTACAGACGATGCCACATACATTGTGAGACTTTATATAATATTAAGGATTAAATGTATATGATTTAATTTATTGTGTTAATGTGTGTGTGTGTGTGTGTGTGTGTGTGTAGGGTTTGTCCGCGCCCAGCTGCGACACCTATGAGACGATTCATGACAAGAAGAAAAGCAAAAAATAAATCAACCGTTTCCTGTTTTACTTCTGTTAAATAATAAAGTCTGACGTCAAACCTTGTTTGGAATTTATTGACACTAATGGATGAACTTTACCATCGTCATCAACATCTTCATCATCTTCATCATCATCATCAACTATTGACTATTGATACAGTTGCTGAGAGGAGATCACTGAACAAACTACTGTCCATCATGGACGATGACAGTCATCCTCTCAACACTGTCATCAGTGAGCAGAGAAGCAGATGAAGCACGAATGCTCCTACCCAGGTGCAAAACAAATAGACTCAAGGACTCATTCATTCCTCGGGCTATTAAATTGTACAATTCTGAGTTCGGGGGCAGGAGTGGAGTGAGAGTATCTGGATGTTCTGCTCCATGTTAATCTTTGTATCCTTTGTCTTTGTTGTTTTTCTTTGATTTTTGTTCTTTGTCTTTAGACTTAGATTGTATCATCTTGTTCTTTCTCTTTATGTTCCTGTTTTTATTTTATTTTGATTTATTTTTTATGAAAAATTGCTTTATTTTCTGTGGCTATTGAAAAAAACAATTTCCCGAAGGAGAGCTCCTGAGGGATCAATAAAGTTTTACCTTACCTTACCTTAACATCATCATCATCATCAACATCTTCATCATTATCATCATCATCATCATCATCATCAACATCTTCATCATCATCATCATCAACATCTTCATCATCATCTTCATCAACATCTTCATCATCATCGTCATCAACATCTTCATCGACCGCATCTTCATCATCATCAGCATCTTCATCATCATCAACATCTTCATTATCATCAGCATCTTCATCATCATCTTCATCATTATAATCAAAATCATCATCATCAACAGCATCTTCATCATCATCATCATCAACTGCATCATCATCATCTTCATCATTATTATCATCATCAACAGCATCTTCATCATCATCATCTTTATTAATATCATCTTCATCATTATTATCATCATCAACAGCATCTTCATCATCATCTTTATTATCATCATCTTCATCATTATTATTATCATCGTCACAGCATCATTATCATCATCTTCATCAACAGCATCTTCATCATCATCATCATCTTCATCATTATTATCATCATCATAACAGCATCATTATCATCATCTTCATCAACAGCATCTTCATCATCATCATCATCATCATCATCATCTTCATTATTATCTTCATCATTATTATTATCATCGTCACAGCATCATTATCATCATCTTCATCAACAGCATCTTCATCATCATCTTTATCATTATTATCATCATCATAACAGCATCATTATCATCATCATCATCATAACAGCATCATTATCATCATCTTCATCAACAGCATCTTCATCATCATCATAACAGCATCATTATCATCTTCTTCATCATTATTATCTTCATCATCATCAACATTATCTTCATCATTATCATCATTATCAACCACATCTTCGTCATCATCATCATCATAATCATCATCGAAAAAAGATTAAATATACAGAACACATATTAAAAAAACAAAACAAATAAACCAACAATACCACCTAAAAAAAAAGATTATAGAATATAATTTAAAAATAAATCATAACGTAAATTCAACAAAAATAATACATTAAATGCTAGATATATTAACAAACAATTGTGATACATACTATTTTAAGTTTAAATTGCGATACAACAACTGAAATTATTAATACAGATGCATATGACAATAAATAATAACAGTAGTTGCAGATTTTTTAAAGATACTATAATGAAAATAATGCTACAAAAAATACATTGTTAGCTTCAAATAGCTAGCTTTCTATTAGCTTTGCTACATTAGCTTAGAAATGAATGAGCTGATACTAATAATGGAAGTAAAAATGATCACAAAGACACTATAAAGGAACAAAAAAGAATCTACGTAACAAAAGACATCAAAGAGATAATAAAGTAAAAGAACAACACGTGGTGATGAAATAAAGTGTTTTTCACTGAACGTTGACAGAGCAGAGAGACGTTCAGTCGTTCAGTCGCTCCTCCTGCGTCTGAGCTGAGCTGCGACACCACTGACACTTGTGGACTCGAGCAGGAGAAGAAAGCACCTGTTCTCACCTGTGCTCACCTGTGCTCACCTGTCCGAGCCTCCACACACCAGCGGGACTGAAGTCGATCATTTTCCTGGATTTAACTTTGGACTTGAAGATGGCGAACTGTGTTGTTCTGCTGCTCGTCCTCGGTGAGTCGTTCAACTTCCACGGTGTTTTTAAGTGAATTTATGCGCATTTAAAGTGCAAAAAATAGCGTCAAAACACGTGTACATAAAGACATGTACGCGACGACTCAAACGACTTAAAATGTAAAATAAAATAATAAAATTAAAACAAATTTAAATGTTCGGATTTTAAACGTAATTTATGCTAAGCTAGCTGCTACAATAATAATAGCGCTTTATGTCTTTATATGGTCAAAACCGTGACTTAAAATACATTTAAACGTATTATTTATGTACCTGTTTTTTTTTTCGAGTAGAATTCAAGTTATGTGGACTTTTGAACCTTTAAATAACGTATTTAAAATAATTAAATATATCATTTTCGATAGATGGCTAAATAGAACTTTATTGACACATTGTCAATGTTTTCCTTTTAAATAAACAACAGAAAAAGTAATAACATTGACAGTAGTCAAAACGTGTGATTTATTATTCACCATAAGAAGAAAAGTATTTGTTTAAAAAAAGGTTAAAAACACTAAAAATACACAGATATTCTTGTTGTGTCTTGTCGTCACGCCTCGCAGGAGACTGTAAATAATATTTCATGCTGAAAATAGTGTTTAAAAATAATGACTGTAACTCCATAAACGCCTTCTTAAGATCTTTCCAGTGTCTTAACTGCTGCCATTTATTGTAATCCTGGTTTAAATTTATTTGGTTTTTGGTTTGAGAGCATGAGGTTGAGACAATACTTTGTTTGCACGAAAAATCAATAAAGTTTTTTTAAATATTTATTTTATATTTAGTAAAATTGTTTTGGTAATTTGAATTAGTTTAAAATATGTAGCGCAAAACTCTTGAAAACATGTTTGTTGAAGTGTGCAGACATATGTTCCTCAATAAGTATCTGTATAAAGGATTGTGTGTGTGTCTTAGTGTAGGTATATAGAATCATGTGACTTAGTTGTGTAATGTAGGATTGTGTGTCCTAGTTTATCCGGTTGAGAGTCTTAATAGAAGTTGAAGGATTGTGTGTTTTATATGCAAGCATGTAGGATTGTAAGTAAGTAATTAATTGTTATTTGTATATCGCTTTTCCAGACCAGGGTCACAAAGCGCTTAAACAATCAAAACAATATTCAATAAAGTATATACTTTAAAGGTAAAGATAAAACTACAGGAGTTCCAGGAGGTTGAGGGTCTTAATAGAAGTTGAAGGATTGTGTGTTTTATATGCAAGCATGTAGGATTGTGTGTTCATTTGTCAATTAAAGGATGTAAATAAAGTTTGAGTTAATGGCTCGCAGTGAGAACCTTTAGTTATTCAGACCTCGAATTCAACTCGCTAATGTAGCCGAGGCGCTTAAAGTTTCGATTGTTTCGACCAGTAAAGTTTCGATGACACGGATTGTGTACGAAAGTGGAACTTGTGACGCATCTCAGAATCACGAAATCCCTTCTCAAAGCTGGTCCTGGTGCAGGATGGTTTTGGAGTGAGTTGCTGGACACGTGGGTGTGAACGCCCGGGACGTCAACATAGTTCAGCGACGTGTTTGTCGCTGCAGGAGTGGAGGCGACAAAGCGACAAAGACAGAATGTGGTTCCGGCACATTCTTGACGACCGCAGATCGGAACCTACTTGCTTGATTTCTTCTTCTTCGAGAGAGAGTTCTTCTCACGACCCAGGGTTGTGGCGGTTCCTCGTATGATTTCCCCATTCCGAGACATTCCCGGGCCAGAGTGGGTGGCCCCGGGTCAGAGGTCGGTCATCTGCAAAGTGTGCGACCAATCTTTGTGTGACTGCATAATAAGATTGTTAGGTTGTTGTTTTACAAGTCTATCTTTCAAAGTCGATTTAAAAACACAAAGTAAATACTAGGGGTGTGAGAATATATCAATACATCGATATATGGCAGTATTTTCTTCCATGATACTGTATCGATATTCAACAGCACGGTATCGATTTATTTTTATTTGTGTTGCTATTAAACTTCCGGCCGCCGGATCATTTCATCCTCCACAGCTCAAAGGTAAAATTGAAGCCTGTGAGATTACCTCCATGACTGGGGACTAGAGGATACAGTTAACTCCAGCAGCTTTTAAAAAGCTGATGTTTTGGACATATATATTATATGTTATATTTTAATAACATATGCATAAAATTAAATCATTTAACTCACTTTACATGTAAACATACACTGTGTTTGTTCATTTTTGTGTTGAAATTAAACTTCCAGCCGCTAGATTGGAGCAGTTATTACATCCTGATTACTGAGGACAAGAGGATACAGTGAACTCAAGCAGCTTTTAAAGCTGATGTTTTGGACATATTTTGGTTAAAAACAAACGAAAGCAGTTACGACTTCATCAAGAGTCATGTGGTCTGTAAATTCTGCAACACCAGAGTCAAGTACTTGACAATACTACAAATATATCTTTGTTACAAAAGTATCACGATATATGGTATCGTTGCCCCTGTATCGTGATACGTTATCGTATCGGCAGTTTATTGCCAATACACACCTCTAGTAAATACACAACGTACAGTATTCCAACAACTTTATTGTGTAGCAAACATATTTTCGGTCTTTGTCGTCTTCTTGTTTTGAGTCCTCGTTTTCTTTCAGTGGTGTCAGCGATAGATAGATGGATGGATGGATAGATAGATAGATAGATAGATGGATGGATGGATGGATGGATAGATAGATAAAACTTTGTTGATGTCCTCAAGAGACCTCCAGTGAGTCTTAGGCCCTTGTTCTCTGATATATAGTTATGTTCCAGAATATAATTAACTTAACATGAAACTGAAAGTGGTGTTTCATCCTCCCCTCACTCGTGAGCCAAACTATACTTGAGCCCACATGAGAACCGCACTGTTGACCCGTCCTGTGTAGACACATCCTTCACTGACGGGGCCACAACAGACCCGGTCACGGTCTCGGTCGTGACCCACTTCTTCCTGCTGTGATTAATAACTGGACGGTGCGACAGGTTCCCGTGTCTCCGGGACAGACTCGGGGTCGGAGTCGCTTCACTTTGTCTCCCGGATGAAGGTGAAGTGTGACAGGAAGGGGTCGGGGGTCGCGTCCCCTCTGTGAGGCTCTTTTGTCCACTTTTATCAGCCGGAGTCCCACGTGACTCAGTGACTCAGTGACTCGGTGGATCAGTAACCACGAGTTGATTCAGTCCACAAATCAAAGTGCAAGTGTTTGTGTGGGAAAGTGTCTGTCTCTATACCTACCTGTCTGTCTCTCTCTATACCTGTCTGTCTCTCTACCTGTCTGTCTGTCTACCTACCTGTCTGTCTCTCTACCTATCTGTCTGTCTCTATACCTACCTGTCTGTCTCTCTCTATACCTGTCTGTCTCTCTACCTGTCTGTCTCTCTACCTACCTGTCTGTCTCTCTCTATACCTGTCTGTCTCTATACCTACCTGTCTGTCTCTCTCTATACCTGTCTGTCTCTCTACCTGTCTGTCTGTCTACCTACCTGTCTGTCTCTCTACCTATCTGTCTGTCTCTATACCTACCTGTCTGTCTCTATACCTACCTGTCTGTCTCTATACCTGTCTGTCTCTCTCTATACCTGTCTGTCTCTCTACATGTCTGTCTGTCTACCTACCTTTCTGTCTGTCTACCTACCTGTCTGTGTTTCTTCCTACCTTTCTTTTTGCCATCATTCTGGGACAGACTTTCCTCCCACCTTCCTTTTTTTCTTCCTTCCTTTACTTTAATTTCCTTTGCTTTCAAGCTAAACTAAGGTAAGGTAAGGTAAAACTTTATTGATCCCTCAGGAGGTCTCCTTTGGGAAATTGTTTTTTTACAATAGCCAGCAATTTTTCATAAACAATAAAAAATAATACATAAAAAATAAAATAAGAAGAACATAAAGAGGAAGAACAAGATGACACAATCTAAGTCTAAAGACAAAGACAAAGAACATAGGTCAAGGTCATATCATCATCTCTTTCTCTTTCCATTCTTCCCTAGATTCTTCCCTTCGTCCTTCCATTCTTCCTCTTGATTTTCTGTTCAACCCTCCTTTTTTCTATGCCTATTTATTTCTTTCTTTCCTTTTCCCCTATTTTTCCTAAAAATCTTATTTTTACTCCTATTTTTGTTTTTCTCTATTCTGTATTTTGTTCATCCACTTTTCTTCTTCATGTCTACAATTGTTATCCTAATTTTCTTTTTGAATTTTCTCCTCCCTTTTTTCATACATCCATATTTTCCTCCCTTTGACTCTTTGGTGTTCCTTATTCTCTCCTTTCATCTTCACCCTTCATAGATCCTCTGCCTTTAATTCTCTTTGCAGCTCTTCATAATTCCAACTTCTTTTCATTTGTTCATTTACAACAAAGTAAAAATATCTACACCGTCAAAGAACAACGTTATTCAGACTGTTGTTCTGCAATTAAATTCCATGTTTGCGTCTCGTACATCGTTGGCAGCGAAATGATACAAACACAATACAAAACTATATAATACCAATTGAATACATTCGTAAATAAATAAAAAAAAATTATAAATAAATATTACAATAGGAATAGAAATTAATTGCAACCAAAACACCAAGTAAACTCTTATTACTTTAATTATCTTGTATAACTGTTTTAAATTCTTTGTCATATAAATTACTTACTTTCCTCAC
This sequence comes from Callionymus lyra, assembly GCF_982586985.1. Lineage (NCBI taxonomy): Eukaryota > Metazoa > Chordata > Actinopteri > Syngnathiformes > Callionymidae > Callionymus > Callionymus lyra. The sequence goes on from NC_141833.1 coordinate 17,060,152, forward strand.
ATTTAGTTTTTTCTCCTTCTTTCCTCAGTAGCACATGCTTCGTCTAACTTCAGTTTTCTTTCCCATCCTCTTTTTTGAATGTCTTTTTCCTCACTTTAAGCCTTTCTTTTCTTCCACTTGTCCTTCCTCTCTTCTCTACTTTCCACTCATCCAATGTTTTCTTAGCGCAACTTTTTCCTCTTTCTCATTCGTTTTTTTCCCTCACATCTGCTCTTCATATCCATGTAGAGGAAGCTGGACTCACTGGTGACAGTCGCTGAGAATAGATCTCTGGAGAAGCTACTGTCCATCATGACATCATCCTCTCAACACTGTCATCGGTGAACAGAGAAGCAGATTGAGCGCGAATGCTCCTCCCATGATGCAACACTAATAGACTCAGGGACTCATTCATTCCTCGTGCTATTAGACTGTTTAATTCTGAGTTTGGGGGCAGAAGTGAAGCGAAAATATGATGTGTTTTATTTAATGTAAATCTTTGTGTCCCTTTTAAAATCTTTTTCTTTGTTTTATTTCCTTTGACCCTTGTTCTTCATACTTGCACTTTGTTCTGTACCGAACTGGGAAACCCAATTTCCCGAAGTAGCTCTCCAGAGGGAATAATAAAGTCAATCTATCCATCTATCTATCTTTCCTCTCTTCAGCTCCCTTTTATTTTACATAAAAATCATGACACTATTATTTCCATTGTTTTAAACACAACAAAGGCGTTTCTTTCGGTGATAAAAGTACAGAATACAATTTTGAATTTTTATAAAATTATGTGAATAAAAACAAAACAAATTGATGGCGTAAATAATTTGAAAATGCATGAAATATAAATGTTATTAATTTGCTATTTATTTCCGATCCGTTCTTCTTCTCTGCAGCCGTGAGCGTGAAGAGCAGATTCATCGAACCTCCTCGCCGCAGCACGTCGCTGCGCTCCATGGCCGACGCCGTGACCCGACTGCCGTGCCGGTACCAGCCGCAGAACGGCGAGAAGGTGGTCCAGGTCACCTGGTCCAAGCAGCTCAAGGACGAGACCAAAGAGCAGATCATAACGGTGCACTTCCAGGACGGGCGCACAGGTGAGAATTCCGGTTGATAACTTTAGTCGAACTTACATGGTGACCTCTGACCTTGTGTCCGCAGCCTTCGGCTCGTACTCCAACCGCGTGAAGATGGAGGACAGCGACCCGATGGTGAACTCGGCTCTGCTCATCCCCATCACCAAGGAGTCGGACGAGGGCGTCTACATCTGCCACATTTCCACCTACCCCCTCGGGAACTTCGAGATGAAGATGACCCTCTCCGTCTGGAGTGAGATTCATTTTGTTGTTTTTTTACTTCCCGGTGTCGTCGGGTCGCCCTCGCCGAGAGGTCGCTCGGGGTTGAGCCGTATTTAGGATTTATAACCACTTTAGCTCGTGAATCAAACCAGATAAGATGGGTGGAGCAGACTTCAAAGGTGCAGCTGGAGTGAAAAGGTTTTAAATGTAGACGATAAAAAAACCTCGGAGGTCGAAAAAGAAATGAACAAATCATAAAAAGACGCTTTTAAAAAGGATAAAAGAATATACAAACAGTGTAGGTAGCTTAATAATAATATTTTCAAAACAAAGTTTACAGTGATTAAAATAAAAAAGGTGAAAAAAAAAGTACATTCAACTTAAAAAATAAACATTAAATTAAACAAATTCGACTTAACAGAGGAGGTTACGCTTTGGAAAAACAACTGATAAAAATGTCAATAATAAAAATGATATAAACTGGAAAGACCCCCCTGAGAGTTTAGAATTTGCTTTTCCTTTTTAAGCATTTGAAATATTGTTGACAGCCATGAGCTCAATGGCACAGCAGTGGGCAGTAGTGAGCAAACTTTAAATTATTCCTGTCGATAAAGTTGGATAAAGAATCTGGCGACACGATAGGCATTACGATACAGGGACAATGATACTATATATTGTGATACTGTAGGATATATGTGTAGTATTGTCGAGTACTTGACTCTGGTGTTGCAGAATTTACAGACCACATGACTCTTGACGAAGTCGTAACTGCTTTCATTGCTGCTGGAGTCGACTGTATCCTCTAGTCCTCAGTCATCTTCGGGATCTCGTGAGATCTCAATGTTCCTTTGGCGGCGGAGGACGTAATGATTGCTTCCATCTAGTGGCCGGAAGTTAAATTGCAACACAAAAATGAACAAAGGCTGTGAATACTTTCTTGTTAATTGTAAATAATAATTGAATTATTTTATTTTAGACACACTATATTGAACTGTAAACCATAAAAGAACTACGGTTAAAAATATATATGATTTGAATGCTGTGTCAATATTTTCTAACCCCCCTATTGTGTAGTCATTTGACTACAGATGGTGATTCTGATCAATATTTAATCACCTATTCTCTTATCAATTCAAGTGAAGAACAGATTGTTTGATTGGTACGTGTCACCTCTTAGCTCAGCTCTGCAGCACAGATCTCTGATCTTTCCGATGCTTCAAGACGGTATCAAAACCTCTCCTGCTGTCACTCTCTCGTCAGCTGACGGTCTGTCCTGTCCCGACACGCCGGTGAAGCCGAAGCGATCTAAAGATCACAGAGAAAGCCTGGAGTGTTGAAATCCTCAAACCGTTGCTCGTACATTAAGCTCGTGTGAAGATGATTTCATGTTTTTGTTTGATTGGAAAAACATGTTCGCACTGATGTTGTTTCCTGTTCCTTTCCACGCAGCTTCTGCCGTCGCTCTTTTGTCTCTTTAATCCGGCCGGGGTTACCGCCGCTAATGCTAACTACCTGTTTACGTCGGCGTCATTAATACTGGAAACACGGCGAGGGAGTCTCTGTGACGCCGCCTCGGTGTTTACATGTCGTGGAAGCGTCTACTCCGGTCGTGACCCGTGACTCACCATCGAGTCCGACCAGTCGCGGAGGAAGAGACCAAACAAAAAAAGTATTTATGTAGAAACATGTGACATTTAAACACTTGTTGCTGCCTTTAACGTCAGTCACGACTTGAAGTTGAATTGTGTACATAATACATGTCTGTGTCCACAAAAATGTTTTTCAACTTGACTGAAACGAGAGGAACGAATGTTACTTCCGATACTTTCACGACTTACAAGTCTTCCTCTCCAAGATGCAGTGAGTCCCTGATCATGACCAAGTTTTCAACTTAAGTTCTCCCCTATCTAAAATCTGGGCAAACGAGAGGTTACAAGAGTTCATTATGACGTAATAATGGCTTCACTCCTCCTCCAGCCCAGCTGTAATCAAACCCCGCTTTGTTTATACAACAAGTCCCTTGGAGGTGGAGACCTCTAGGATTGAGGAATGCACGATGAGAAACCTTTGACTAATCACAGCAGAGTGGGCGTGGTAATGGTAAACAAGATTTAATCTCCAGAAAAACAGGTGTTTTCAGTGGGTGGGGCTTAAGATCCTTTTCTAATGCCAATATTTCAATGAAAAGAGAGTTTTGTAGAAACACACACTGATGATACAATAGAAGTTCAAGATCTATGTAAGACACACTTTGCTGACCTTTAACCCTTATTTCCTTTGGGTCAAGGTCAACGACCTCCAGCACTGCATATGTATTTCTGGAAGCCAGGGATGTCATTCACCTTGACTCAAAGGAAATAAGGGTTAAAGGTCAGCAAAGTGTGTCTTACACGAAAGGATATAAATGACTGAAACAAAATTATATAATATTTTTTATTTGTCTGGTAACAAATGCCTTTTGGACCGGTTGTGGTCCCCAGACCATGGTTTGGGAACCACAGCACTAGAATACATATTAAAAAAATAAAAATTAAATAAGGAAAATAAGAGACTATATATACTGTATATACATATAATAATAATAATAATAATAATAATCTCTATTTATATAGCGCCTTTCTAGACCATATATATAGTATATTAAAGAATATTGAATTATGGACTTTAAATGATTTAAATAAATAAAATTCATTCATTTGAGCATGATTTTTCTTTTTTAATGAAATTAATTAATTAGTTACATTTTTGAAAGTTGGATCAAGTAGTTGGTCAATGGAATTGAATGAAGCAAATCATTCAGTGCTTAAAAAAAAACAAATGAAGTTTCAACATTGTTCCGGGTTATTTTCTTATTAAGAGAAACAAAGAGAAATAAATGTTCCACGTCAACAATGTTCTGAAAGTACACCCTGGTTGAGTCGAGTGTGACAGATGTCACTGGACCAGATGTTCTGGTTCTGATCTCCATTACAGTGGAGTTGACATGAACTCTTGCGCAGCAGGTGATTATCTTGAACGCGACGAGGTCGGACCAGGAATGTCGTCGCGTCTCCTGGTGAGTCACGAAGGAATCCTGTCCTGAAGTCTTGGTCCTCTCCCCTCAGAGTTGCCGCTCTCCTCCGTGTACCCCGAGGTGCTGGTGGAGGGTCAGTCGTTCCGGCTCGCCGCCGCCTGCCGGGCCGCCGGCCGCCCCCGTCCCCGCCTCACCTGGGACACGGACCTGCCGGGTCAGGTGGAGGACCACGAGGGCGAGGACGGGTCGGCGTCCAGCTACTACAAGCTGCACCCGCTGAGGAGCATGAACGGGAAGCGTCTGGACTGTCTGGTGTCCCACCCCGGTCTGGACGAGCCCACAAGGCTCAGGAACACCCTGGAGGTCCACTGTGAGTCCAATCCCGTGACCCTTGAGATCTTCTGACCTCTGACCTCTGGACTGTGTTCCTCCCTCAGACCCACCTGACGCCAGCATCAGCGCGAAGAGCGAAGACCTGTACGTGGGTCTGCAGGAGGTGCAGCTGACGTGTGACGGCAAAGGAAACCCTCCTGCAGACAACATCACCTGGACCTGGTACGTTCACGTGTGACTCCTCAGTCAGAGTGGGCAGACACTACGAATGCTCATCCAAGCAGAAAACATGTATTTATTCTACAAAACAAGATACTTTTTTAGCATTTTAAATCATATTAGTTGACAAATTCAGATGATCGGATTTATGGAAGCAGAGCAGTGCTGTCAGAAGAGTGAATTCTTTTTTTTATTTAAACTTTTTTTTTTAAATAATTTAATTTAATTATATATGTTATCACACATAGAGTTCTTCTAATTCCAATAATTCTTTCTTTTCTTTTTTTTACTAAATTCAATATATATTTTTTTAATTATTAGCCTTTTAAATTCAATATATAATGTTGTTGAAATAGTTCCAGCAAGAGCTATAATTTTTTTTACACATAGAGTTTGATATTCTTATGCCAACAATTAAAAAATGTATGTTCTAAATTGTATATTTTTTAATTTGTAGCCTTTTAAATTCAATATAAAGTTGTTGGTACAGTAGTTCCACTAGACAATATTACATTTAAAAGGCTACAATTTAAAAATATAGAATTTAGATTATTATTTTCGATTTTTTTTTTTTTTTTTTAGAATATCGAAATTTTATGTGTAAAAAGAAATTCATTTTGAAAATATTAATCTTTTTTATTAAATAATAACAACAACAAAAAAAATTCAACCTTTTTATATAAAAATGATTAAATCTATTAGTTAAATAAAACTTAAAAAACAAGGTTTAAATATTTAAATAAAAAAGAAAAACAATATTTCTACCACTACTACTTGTATTAGTACTCTTGCTGATTCTACTGCACAAAATAATACTTATTCACAGCAAAAACATGTAAACAACAATAGCTTTTTCTTTTTTCTTCAAATAAACAAAACTGTCAAAAATACATACATGAAGAGATGGATAAAAATTGGAAATACAGCTGTAAAAGAGAAAAATGGAAACAAAAATGACCAAGAATAATATTGATCAAACAATAAATAAGAAGGTTAGAGAATACAAAGTATTATTTACTGTAATTACTTTTTTTTAAGAGAACTAGTTGTCCAACTATGCTGCGATACACACACGGATCAATAGTTTATTAATGGTAATATGTGTTGTGTAAGTGTTTTTTAAAACTATGCTCTATTGATTTTACTATACCAACAACTAGTATCGCCTCCAGTACTACTACTGCTCAAACAAATACTGATGCTTCCATCACAAGCTCTGCTTTTAATCTTTATTTCACTGTAACAAAACTACTTTGACTCCTCTTTGCACGTCGAGTTCTACTTCAACTGACTTTATTATTCATGTTGCTGCTGGTTCGACTCCACGTCCTGCCACTCGTACCAGCTGAAGGGAGGGAGGGAGGGAGGGATGGAGGGAGGGAGGAAGAGCGGGAGACGATCCCTGATCTCTTAATGACAGCCGGCGACTATAAGTATAAGTGTGAGGCTGTGAAATCGCTGAGTCTGCACTTTAATGAGAGACGAGGCTTCGTTGTGAGCGTCGACGGCTGAGAGACGACGATCTTCGCGACTCTTCTTCAGGCTCCTATTTTAGAAGCATGAGTAATAAAATAAATATTATGAAGAAACAACAGTTTAGACCTGAAGTGGAAAGTAAAACTGATGTTATTCCAAAGAGCTTTTACTTATTTAATAAACTAAAAACATGTATTTATAAAACATTTATATGTTACGTTGATTAACTTATTTTACATTATATTGTGAGTAACAGCCAATAATGGAGTAATATGTTGACAAACAATAAATTGATGGAATAAATGAAATAATAAACAACAAATGATTGTAGGTTTAATATCTAAAAAAAAGGTTTTAATTCGTTTTATTGTGCATTTGTTGGCAATTCAGATACACAATATAATGATGTTGTAATACAAGCAGCTATGGGTTTTCTTCCCCTTTTTTTTATACACAAAACAGTCGAAAAATACATTCATGACGAGATGCTACACATAAAACAGCAAAAATAGAGAAAAAAGTAAAACAAAAATGACCAAAAATAAATAAATAAAAGGGTCAAAATAAGCTTTGGAAGATATAAATTATTTTAAAACCAGAAGTATGTCTAGTTATATAGTTCATTTTAATACAAATTTATTAATGAGAATTAAAAAAAAAGCTTTAAAAAGCTGCTGGAGTCACTGTATCCCCTCGTCCTCAGTCATCGCTGTGGTTTTCGCATGATTTAATTCTTCCTTTTGCTGCGAAGGAAGTTTAATTGAAACACAAAAAAGATTAATTATTCATTTAAAATGATAAAATCTTTCTTTAAAAAAAAAAAACAAACACAAAAGAACTATAGAAAATATGATTTTATATAGCAAATAAATAAGTCCTTTTTTTACCCTATAAAATACACAATGATGTTGAATATTAATACGAATAAGTATAATAATACGTAGTTTTTTTTGCAACGAAAAAAAGTAAAAAGGATCAAATAATAAAAGGTTTTAAAGAATATTATTTAAAATATTATGTTATTAATAGTTTCCAAAAGGATTAACAAAGTTAAAATGTATTAATAGTTATATTCAAAATAAACAAATACAATAATAAACAAGAAAAAAAGTGTTCTAAATAAAGTAAAAAAAACATTAGACACATTGAAAATGGCTCTAAAACTATGTTTTAACTAATAATCTGGTTTACTAAGAATTAAAATAAAAACAAAAACAAAAGAGAAAAACAACAAAATCACAGATCATCAAGTCATCCTCAGTTTTAAAAAATATGTTAAAATAAAACAACTTTCTCGATTGCATTAAATAACACGCATCTGAATCTTCTGGGCTTCAATCCAACTCATTGTTTCTCAGCCAAAACGACAAGATTCTAATCTGATCTGTCGAGTTCCTCCAGGAGCTCCTCCTCAGTCAGATTGTAATCTGCGACTCTAAAGAGCCTGTGAGAAAATCTAGGTGGGGTCCTGGGACGGGGAATCTGACCCAGCTCCACTTTTATTTATCGAGGGGGGCGGGTTGAGGGGAGCGTCTGCAGCAACTCGACTCCTCTCGGAGGAGAAACCTGCTCTGGTGAGGAACTGTTTGACCAGGACTGACTGACTGAGGCCCGACTGGTTCTGTTGAACGCTCGACTTCTTCTGTTGATTCGATGGGTGTCAGCGTGAGTTTCAGCAGAAAGTGTTGAGTTTCACAAGAACCTTTTAATTTGTGTCACTCACACACACACACCTCACCGCGTGTGCAGCAGTATTGGTTGAGTGTGGTGGTCATAATGTTTTAGTCTCCTGATTTCGTAGTCTTGTCATCGTTCCTCTGCTTCCTGAAGGCAACAATCCTGTTTTTAAAAAAGAAAATCTGCAAAACTAGGATGTGAATGAGCTTTTTATTAACATTTATTTCATAAATACTTCCTGTGAGAAAATATTTAACATAGTCAAGTTTAAATATTTGTATTTTTTGGATATTATTTTAAATTATGTGTTTTTTAAAGTAGCTTTTTTGCAAAGAAGAATTAAATATATTGTTACTTAGTCGAAGTCGAAACTGTTTTTATTTGTTTTGAAACCAAAATATATCCAAACATCAGCTTTAAAAAGCTGCTGGAATCACTGTATCCTCTCGTCCTCAGTTATCGCTGTGAGTCACTGTATCCTCTCGTCCTCAGTCATCGCTGTGGTTTTCGCGTGATTTAATTCTTCCTTTTGCTGCGAAGGAAGTTTAATTGAAACACAAAAATGAATAATTATTTATTTAAAATAATAAAACCTTTTTTTTTCTTTTAAATTAAAAACACAAAAGAACAATAGAAAATATGATTTTATAGAAAATAACAAAGTCCTTTTTTAACCCCAATAAAAGGAACAGTGCTGTTGAATATTAATACGAAAAAGTATTTAAACTCATGTGTTCTGTTAAGTCGTTTTTTTTGCAACGAAAAATAGTAAAAATGATCAAATAATTAAAAAAACATACTACATATGTAATGTAATACAACAGGGTTTTAAAGAATATTATTTAAAAATGTATGTTATTAATAGTTTCCAAAAGGATCAATTAATCATTTTAATTGATCATTAAGTTAAAATGTATTAATAGTTATATTCAAAATAAACAAATACAATAATAAACAAGAAAAAAGTATTGTAAATAAAGTTAAAAAAACATCAGATGGAGCCACGAGAGCAAACGTCTGCCGCAAACAAAACAAACATCTCTGGCGTCTGTCGTCGTTTGAAGTGTATGTTTGGTGTGAGGAGAGTCGACAGCCAATCACGCGGCAGCATCTCTCACCGTGAGGTCATGTGACGCAGGAGCGGGGGAGACCTCCCCGAGGGGGTGAGCTCAGCAGGGGGGACCCTGAAGTTCGACCGCGGCCTCCACCTCAACGACAGCGGCGTCTTCCAGTGCGTCGCCGTCAACGTGGTCGGAGTCAGCAAGACGGACTTCCTGATGGCCGTGACGGGTGAGAATTATGGGATGTCGTCGCCGCGGGTTTGATTGATGTGATCAGCTGCAGGGGGGATTATTTGTTTGACACCTTGTTGTTCAATTGAATACTTGTTTATATATATATCTACATGTATTTACATGTATTTAATCTACAAGACAAACAAGAGTTTGTGTTTGATTTTTTCACCAAGAATGACACGTGTCAAAACAAACTGAATCTCTTCTACAAACTTCAAATTTGATTGTAGTTCTTTGTGTTTTATATCTGTGTATCAATACTTATAATTAAATTGGTCTATGTTTTTACAAAACTTGAATTCATGTTATCGACAATAAATGTTAAATTAATCTAAGTCAATCAAATCCAAGGGATTCTCGAGATTATATATACTGTGTATTGTACGGTGTATATATAGTGATACTGTAGTAACAAGGATATATGTGTAGTATTGTCGAGTACTTGACTCTGGTGTTGCAGAATTTACAGACCACATGACTCTTGATGAAGTCGTAACTGATTTAATTTGTTTTCAAACCTAAATATGTCCAAACATCAGCTTTAAAAGCTGCTGGAGTCACTGTATCCTCTCGTCCTCAGTCATCGCAGGATTTAATTATTCCTGTAAGTTGCGAAGAAGGTTTAACAAAAATGATGAATTATTAATTTGTAAAGTAATTCTAATTTTTACACACTTTGTTAAAATCAGAAACACAAATGAACAATAAGAAATATGATTGTATAGCAAATAACATTTTTATATTATAATTATTTTTATTTATTAATTAAATGTGTATTAAACTGAGTAATATATATATATATATATATATATATATAAATTAAACTGAGTCAATCAAGTCCAAGGGCTCCTCTAGAATATATATATATATAAATACAACAAGTATATATGTGTAGTATTGTCGAGTACTTGACTCTGGTGTTGCAGAATTTACAGACCACATGACTCTTGACGAAGTCGTAACTGATTTCATTTGTTTTTAACCAAAATATGTCCAAAACATCAGCTTTAAAAACTGCTGGAGTCACTGTATCCTCTCGTCCTCAGTCATCGCTGGGATCTTGCAGGAATTCATTGTTACTTTTAGACTACTGTCATCTAGCATCCGGAACTTTAATTGCAACACAAAAATGAAAAAAAAAACGCGTGAATATTTGCATGTGAATATTTTATTATTATTTTTTTTTAAATGGAATCTTTTTCTTTCTTTTTTAACACAATTTGTTAAAATGACTATGATAACAATATGATTTGATAGGAAGCAAAAAACAATCGTCATAGTGATGGTGAATATCAATACAGTATCATGAAAAACATCCAGATATTTAAGTTTATCGATATTTTAAATATTAATGTTGTCACGTGTCTAATTGTGTCGCTGGTCTCCTAAATCAAAGCGCGCGTAAGACTCTGCTGCCCCCTGGTGGTGAAATATACAACCGCTCAGTTCTCAGCATCTTTCAAAGTTTGTGTTTCGTCTCCAGCAAAGTCTCGAGGTCTGGTGATCTCAGCTGAGAACCTCTACCTGATCATCTTCGGAGCTCTGGCCGGAGCCGCGGTCATGGTTCTGGTCCTGGTGCTGCTGCTGGTCAACAGACACCACCAGCGCAAGAACAGGAAGCTGGAGCTGGAGCTCACCGAGAAGACGTGAGTTCAGAGTCGAGACTGTTTTAAACCACTTTATTAATGTTACTTAACTAGTATAAACAAAGTTTGTCACAGTTTAACCTTAAATAAAAATTGTGGAGAAAGTTAAAAAAAGTTTTGAATAATTAAATAAAAGAGTGAAAAGTTAACATCATACTTTTCATCATTTACAACGTTAAAAAAAAAGTCCTATTAAAACTATTTTTATGTTTTATATTTGCATTGTTCGTCGGAACTAAAACAAAGCATTCAAACATGTAACTAGATATAACATTTCATTTCACATCAAAATTAAATAGCAGTTGCTTTAATGGAAAGAAATATTTTAAGTAAAAATAAAGATCAATCAAAATAAAATATTTGGAATAAAAAACTTCAATCAAAAAGATTTGCATCAATGAAAATTAAATAGTTTCAAAACAAATAAAAGTTGCTTCAGTAAAAAGAAGTATTTTAGTTGATTTCATCGAAATAAATATTTTAAATTAAAAGAAAAATCGATCAAAATAAATATTTCCCCCCCAAAAAAATCAACACTTTTTACCCTTTTTCAAAGACTAGTCATATGTATTGTTTGAGTATCAACTATTTTTTATAACTGTTTTTCTTTTTATTTAATTTTTTTCTTTTGATTGAAATATAATCACAAATCTACCTTCATACTAATCATTTATATATTTTTATCTTAAAGTGTCTGATTAATTGTTGGAATAACAGTAAATGTTTCATGACTAACATCCTTTATCATAATAATGTTTTTAAAAAACAACACACAGTCGTTCATGATCATCAAAGATCCTCCAAGTGATGCTTCACTCCTCTAAATATTCTGCTGCTTCTCTTCCAGGATTGAAATCAACAGTCTCTCCAGACACACATCCCTCAGGAGACTCAACTCTGTGAGCACTGACCCCAGATCCCAGGTACACACACACACACACACACACACACACACACACACACACACACATGCACACACACACGCACACGCATGCACCCACATCCACACACAAACACACACAGAGATGCACATCCACACACACACAAACATCCGCATGGACACACATCCACACACACCCACATGCACATACACACGCACACATCCATACACACATACAAATTAGTTGCTATCTTACTTACAGACAGACAGACAGACACACACATCGCACACACACACACACACACACACACACATACAGATACACACACACACACAAACCTACGCATGCACACACATCCACACACCCACAAAAATGACTTACTAACTTACTTACAGACAGACACACAATTACACACACACACACACACACACACACACACACACACACACACACACACACACACACTAAACTATTACACAACTATTTGACTCCAACTTTGACTCGCTGCTGCCCCCTGCAGGCGGAGGACTACGGTCTGCTGCGCGTGGACAGCAGGATCAAGAGCGAGATGTCTCTGGTCAGTGTCTCTCTAAACTTATCTTAACTTAACTTCTTATTTAGTGTTGACATTTTACCAGGAAGAAGAAGTAAAGCTACATTTAAATAGTAGTTCTGCTCATGCTCAGTGACAAGAAGACAAACTATATTTAAAAAATGTTACATTTGAATGGATGTCACGAGTGTTGCGTTCACTGCCGTAGGAATTTAAAGATGTTCTCTCGTGTGGTTCCAGCAGGAGCGACCGGTCTACAAGAGCAGCCAGTCCACTCTGGCGGGGCGCTGGGGGAACGCAGGCGGGGTGGAGGTGGACGAGCTGGGCCGCCCCGTGGTCTGGAGCCACGGAGAGACGGAGGAGCGACGGAGGAGGGTGGAGTCGTACGTGAAGAGCAGCAACATGTCGCTGGTGAGTGAGTGAGTGAGTGAGTGAGTGAGTGAGTGAGTGAGTGAGTGAGTGAGTGAGTGAGTATGTAAATGCACGACTATCTTGTGTGTTTGATCAGGAATGCATGACAAATGTGAGACTACACATGTGTAACATAGTGTGTGTGTGTGTGTGATGATGGAACTTTGTTAGAGTTGTGACTTAAATTGACCAAAAGTATTTCATTAAGTGTGCGACCAAATTAATGAACTAAAAGTGTGACTAAAATGTGTCTAAAAATGTCAAAACTAAAAACAAAAAGCATCTTGACACTGAAAGTGTGTAACGTAAAGTGCGAGACGAAGTAAGTGCGAGATGAAATAAGTGTGACAAGAAATAAGAGCGTGACAAAATAAGTATGAGACGAAATAAGTATGAGACGAAATAAGTTTGAGACAAAATAAGTATGAGACGAAATAAGTTTGAGACAAAATAAGTGTGTGACAAAATAAGTGTGTGACAAAATAAGTGTGTGACAAGAAATAAGTGTGATAAAAAATAAGTGTTTGACAAAATAAGTGGGTGACAAAATAAGTGTGTGACAAAATAAGTGTGCGACGAAATAAGTGTGTGACAAAATAAGTGTGTAATGAAATAACTGTGATACAAAATAAGAGCGTGACAAAATAAGAGCGTGACGAAATAAGAGCGTGACGAAATAAGTGTGTAATGAAATAACTGTGATACAAAATAAGAGCGTGACAAAATAAGAGCGTGACGAAATAAGAGCGTGACGAAATAAGTGTGTGACAAAATAAGTGTGCGACGAAATAAGTGTGGGACAAAATAAGTGTGTAATGAAATAACTGTGATACAAAATAAGAGCGTGACAAAATAAGAGCGTGACGAAATAAGTGTGTGACAATATAAGTGAGACAAAATACTGTAAGTGTGAGAAGAAATAAGTGTGTGACGAAATAAGTGTGCGACGAAATAAGTGTGAGACAAAATAACTGTGTAATGAAATAACTGTGATACAAAATAAGAGCGTGACGAAATAAGTGTGAGACAAAATAAGTGTGAGACAAAAAATAAGTGTGAGACAGAATAAGTGTGAGACAGAATAAGTGTGAGACAGAATAAGTGTGAGAAAGTGTCTGACGTGTCAGAACGGTTAAAAAACTGAGTGACCTTTAACTCCAGTCGTCCACCAGGACTCCGGTCTCCCCTCGTCCCTGGTCCCCATCAAGGTCCAGCGAGACGACAGGATAGACGGCCGAGGGCCGGACCAGCTCCGAGGAGGAGGAGGAGGAGACTCTCCGTCCTCCGAGGAGGACTGGGGTGGTCTTCCCCCGCCCCCCGCCCCCGAGGAGCTGGACGACTGCAACAGTGTGTGTCAGCTGTCGGAGGCGCTGACCAACCACTTCTACTACAGCAACGGACTCCTGCGGCCGCTGCCTCACTCCAGGGCCGTCCTGCTGCAGCCGCAGATCATCTGACTCACGGTACCTTTTATACTCGTGTCGTCGCACCCAAGAGCTGGCTCGCTGGTGCTGCACCCCGTAACTTTTGGACCACACACATGAAGAAGAGCGCCCCCTGCTGCTCGGGAGTGGAAGTGAAGTCCCAGAGTAGAACGTACTCTCGTGACAAATCCGATTTTTTAGTTATTTTTAAAGGAAAAAAAATGAATCATTAATTGTTGATTATAAATTGATTATATACGACATGTTTGTACAGTTATGATGTCGAGATATTGATCTGGCATCACGCTTTTTTTTTATCCAGTTATTGATGTTTTTGTGTTGTTATGGTGAATTTTATGTTACAAAGAAGCAAATGTTTAACGACGTTTAAGTGGTTACGACCATTTTTCCATCTGTTAAATGATGTTCGTGCAATTAAAATGCATTTTTTCACAGATTATAATCTATAGTCTGGATTACATGTGTCGCACGGATCGGCGCGGTCGAGCGGTTCTGTCTCTTAGCTCAGCTCTTTTCTTCATAATCCACCGAAATAAGTGTGAGACTAAAAGTATGTGATGATGTGACTAAAGTTTACCAACAAGTATTTCATTGAGTTTGAAACTAAGAAGACATTTGAGACTTTATAAAAAAATGAAGGTACGACTTAATCAAGGGTGTGATTGAAAGTGTGCGACTAAAAAGAAGTTTAAATCTTTGACTCGGATGAACGAGACGAGTTTATAACTTAAAAGCTTTATTATTTCTAGCGATCTTGTCGAAGTTCAAAGGCCAGGAGGGTGAAATGAAAGTATATCGGCGACATCAGAATATTTAATAGTTGAATTTAACGTTTTAAAATGTTTTTATTGGAATCTTAGTGTTTTTTGAAGCATTGAATTATTATTGTTGTTTTTTATAATTTAAATCAACTATTTCTTTATTGAAAGACTGAATTGTTTTTTATTCAATAATTTAATATATTTTTTAAATAGAGTTTGATATTCTAGTCCCAAAAATAAAAATAACAATTTTCAAAAATCAATATTTTTCAATTGGTAGCCTTTTAAATTCAATACAAAAGCGTCTCTATAATAGTTTCACAAGACAAAACTAAAAGAGCACCGAGCTACTTGATCGAATTTTTAGCCAATCGTGTGATGCGAAGATGGTCATGTGACAGTAGTGGCACGTTCAATTCAATCACGGCGGATTCGGTAGCAACAGTAATATTTCATATATTTGCAACTAATGGTAGTTTCAACAGCTTTGTGGATATTAAAAAGTTAGATCGAGTAACTCTGTGCTCGATTGGATTAGTCTGGTTAGTTTGCCAACATGTTTATATTGAATTAAAAAGGCAATAGATTTCAAAATACTATATTAAGTAAATTCGTTTTTGAATTATTGGAATATAAATATAAAACTACATATGTAAAAACAATTTAAAATTAATTTTGTAAATATTCAATGAATAAAAAAACAATTCAAAGTCTCAATATAAGTCAATAATAAATAATAAAAAAATCGTAAATAAATAAGATAAAATTCAACACTTGAATACTGCGATGTCGCTGATAGAAGTCCATCAGGTGCTGAGCGTCTTGTGCAGGAACAGCTCGCGGTGAGTCCTCTGGTGCGTGCGAAGGTTGCTCCTCTGAGAGAAGCGTTTGCCGCAGACGCCGCAGGCGAACGGCTTCTCGCCCGTGTGGATGCGATGGTGGATCTCCAGGTGGCTGAAGCGGTCGAAGCTCTTCCCGCAGATGGGGCAGATGTACCACTTCTCCCGGACCCGGCCGGCTCCCGGGTCGGCGTCCGGGCCGTTGAGAAAGAACATGGTACCGCCCCTCGGGTCCG
The DNA here is from genome assembly GCF_982586985.1 of Callionymus lyra. Taxonomy (NCBI): domain Eukaryota; kingdom Metazoa; phylum Chordata; class Actinopteri; order Syngnathiformes; family Callionymidae; genus Callionymus; species Callionymus lyra. Next base: position 17,076,208 of record NC_141833.1, read on the forward strand.
CGGCGCTCGGCTGCGGCGCCGGCGGAGATCGTCGGCACAGAGCGAAGTTCTCGTCCTTGAGCGGCGACGACGACGCCGTCGTCTCCCCCGAGCTGTCCATCAAACTCAAGGCGTTCTGGATGAGACGGATCTGCGAGTCTATGTTCTGAGACATCCTCGTGGGTTCGAACAGGTCGTCGCTGTCCGAGGCGGAGGCGGGCCACCGCGGCTCCTCCGGACCCCCCGGGTCGTCGACCTCCAGCGCCTCCATGATCTGGACGTCGTCCTCCAGCTTCAACACGTCGCTCTGCGTCTCACTCTGGTCTGGGATCAGATTCTCTGCTTCAGGAGTCACCACTGGTGTCGACGCCCGGAGCTCCAGCTTATCTTCCACACGCTGGACCGCAGTCTGGACTTCATCCTGGTCGAGTCCTGAAATGACAGAAGCGTTTGGATGTAGCGCAGCCTGGTGGTGATATTCAGTATTGCACCTGAAATCTTGTTCAATATGGAAGTATAACAATTTCAGCAGAATGTCGATGGTTGTATTTATTATTTGGAATATTTAAACTTTGAATTGTTTTATTGAAATGTTCTTTTTTTTTATATCCATTGAATTTGTTTATTTGTTAATAAGTCGAATATTTTCAAAATGGATTATTCAAATTTACATATAAAGTTTGATATCCTTATTCCAATAATTATAAAATAACGTTTTTTAATCCAATGTAAGTGTGTTTTTTTTAAATTTAATATTAAAGTGTGGTATTAAAAAGTCTAATCCTCGTTAGGTTAAAAGTTTAAAATGTCGAAACTTTGATTTTTTGTGTTTTTTTTTTTTTTTTTCAATTATCTATATATTGAAATGTTTTTGGGATTTTTTAATTACAATTTTTAATGGCATATGGAATTTGTAAATTGTATATTTTTATGCATTACATTCTATTCATCATTACTTTTGAATAATTAATATTTAATATTCTAGTTGCATTTTTTTAAATAATATATTTTTAAATTAAATGTAAAAAATGGGTCGTTTTTTAAAAATTAAAAATAAAAACATTGGTATAATAGTTCCACCAGATATTACCAAAAGAGTACCTAGCAGTCTAGCAGTCACGTGGTCGTCGGTGCGTCGCCTGATTGGCAGAAAGTTCGATCATGTAGCTCGGTGATCATTTGGTTTTGTCTGGTCGAACTATTAAACCAACTTCTTTTTAATATTGAATTAAAATGCTACGGATTTAAAAATATTGAATTAAAAAAACGTACTTTTAAATTATGGGAGTTAGAATTTAAAACTATATGTTTAAGAAATAAAATATAATTAATATTGAAAATATTCGAGTGTTAAATAATAAATAAATAAACAATATGTACATAATTAAATTAAAGTATTTGAAAGTATAAATATATTTTATTGACAAAACAACGCAAACACAGAACACTCACCAGTGTCAACAACCGAGTCGAGTCGAGTTCTCTTCGGGGATCTGGACGCTGGATTGATGGCGTCATCTCCCCGCGTCGTCCTCTCCTCCTCCAGCGACCTGAGCTTCACCTGCAGCGCCATGATGTCTCCGTCCCTCCTCCTCAGCTCCACCTGCAGCAGCCGCAGCTCGTCCTCCCACAGCCTGCTCACCTCCAGCACCGCGGTCTTCGCCAGCATCTCCATGATGGAGGCGAGCTGGCTGTGGAAGGAGCCGCAGCCGGACATGGCGTCCATCTTGTCCTCGAGAACCACAAGAACCCGGTTCAAGGGTCGATGTTTTCGGGGCGAGAGAGTCGAGGTCGCACAGGTTCGGAGGAACTGCTCGTTATTTACATTTGAGATGTGGAGACATGGCAGTGGACGACCAGCACGGAACCGGATACTCTAGATGTCACGTGACGGCGCGACGGCGGCGGCAGCCGGGAAGGGACAAAATAGGAGCAACAAAAACAATCGTTTTAATTCAGCTATATATATATATATATATAAAAATATTATTGTATTATAGTTTATATATACACATTATTATTGTATTATAGTTTATGTATAGAAATTATTATTGTATTATAGTTGATATATACATTATTATTGTATTATACTTTATATATACAAATTATTATTGTCTTATAGTTTATATATACATTATTATTGTATTATAGTTTATATATACAAATTATTATTGTTCTATAGTTTATATATACAAATTATTATTGTATTATAGTTTATATATACAAATGATTATTGTCTTATAGTTTATATATACAAATTATTATTGTTCTATAGTTTATATATACAAATTATTATTGTATTATAGTTTATATATACAAATGATTATTGTCTTATAGTTTATATATACATTGTTATTGTATTATAGTTTATATATACAAATTATTATTGTCTTATAGTTTATATATACATTATTATTGTATTATAGTTTTTATATTCAAATTATTATTGTATTATAGTTAATATATACATTATTATTGTATTATAGTTTATATATACAAATTATTATTGTATTATAGTTTATGTATAGAAATTATTATTGTATTATAGTTTATGTATGGAAATTATTGTATTATAGTTTATATATACAAAATATTATTGTATTATAGTTTATATATACAAATTATTATTGTCTTATAGTTTATATATACATTGTTATTGTATTATAGTATATATATACATTATTATTGTATTATAGTTTATATATACAAAATATTATTGTATTATAGTTTATATATATTATTATTGTATTATAGTTTATATATACAAATTATTATTGTCTTATAGTTTATATATACATTATTATTGTATTATAGTATATATATACATTATTATTGTATTATAGTTTATATATACAAAATATTATTGTATTATAGTTTATATATATATTATTATTGTATTATAGTTTATATATAGAAATTATTATTGTATTATAGTATTATTGATAACTGATCTGATCAGAATCTACTGATGGTTCCACGCACACGCTTCAGGACCAGAGGAGAGAAATCCTTCCAGACTGTTGCTTTGGAACCATCTCTGTGTTTGATGATCTACTGACTCCTTCAAGAAACATCTTAAGACATTTTTATTTGTTCAGGTTTTTTCATGATTTTCTGGAACTCCTGTTGTGTTATCAGTTTTATCTTGACCTTTAAAGTATATATTTTATTGAATGTTGTTTTGATTGTTTAAGCGCTTTGTGACCTCTGGAAAAGTCTTTTTTTTAATTTTTTATTGCACAATTATAAAGCAACAATAAAAACAAACAATTACATTTAAACAACTGTTTTGTGCAGTTGATATAAAACCCATATGGAATTATATTTCAAACTAATATATAAAAGCAATTGCAAGACGAACCAAATAAGCATCAATCTATCCTGAGTACTATTATAATAATAGTAATTAAAAAAAGCAAAAAGAATAAACAAACGAGAGGAAGACAAAAACTACACATAAATACACATATATGGGGACGAACGAACCAAAAGAACAAATCCGATTAGAAGGTACTACAGAAGTTTTTTGCCTTGTATTTAATCTGTGTAAAGATCAAATTATTATTAAGTAAATGCATATTTTTATCATGCGTCCATGGTATCATTATGAAAACTGTCCACGAATAAAGTTTTATTTAAACATCAAATCAAAACACGTTAGACATTCACACCATAATTCTATAAGAATTGAAAAACAAGTTTAAAACTTCTCAAATAAGTATTAGTGTGTCAAACAGCTGATGTACACAACAACTTAAATGATGAAAAACAACAATTTCTTTTGAAAGAAAGACTTCTCATGGAGTCGAAAACTAAAAAAAAATAAAATAATAGACGTCTTTATGGATCTGTTCAGTACGACCTGTTTGGTGTTAAAAACTACATGAAAATGTTTGTTTCTTAATGGCTGGAGTTGAACCGACGACCCTTGACGCCGCCGCGATTTCATTGGTCAGCGGAGCTGTCACTTAAGCGTGGGCGGGGCCGGCAGGCGCCTGGTGGGAGCAAACGACGAGCTGTCAAACACAACAAGCGTCGCAGATGTGAGGAGACGTATCGCTCCAGAGACGCTTGTCGTGTCCACGCGGAATTCCACCCTCGAGGAAAGTGGACACACTCGCAGGAAAGTTACTGTTGGAGGAACTTTCTGGACCAAAAAAAAAAAAAAAAAAGCTAATGTCTGAGTTTTGTTGACAAAACTAGCAACTGTTAGCTGCTCGGCTAACTCTCTACGAACTTCTCGTATCTTGGTTCAGTTAAAATTAAACTTCGTTTTCAAAGGAATGGAACTTTCCTCCACGTTTCCCGTCGACGGTCACGCCTGGACGCAAGAAGGTAACTTTGAACTTCTTATCGTTGTGGCGAATAAAGTCAAGACTTCCGTTATCAATATTTCCACTTCCGACTACACCTCAAACTCGTACATTTTCATTTAGAAACTATTTAGAAATGTATTGCAAATCCTTTTTGGGGATTTTAAATCACTTGAATGCATCAGAGTCGTTACTTATCTTTATAAAGTCTTAGTAAATCCTCTTGTGTTTTCATGGTCTGCAGTGGTCAGTACCTAGTCCAATTGTACCAATGTTTAACTGAGTTTCTTGTTCACCCCCAGCAGGGAATCCAGCACTGACCCTATAACCAGGGGCCCCTCAGCATAATACATGTTTTTAAATGTTAAATTCATGTTACTCTTTGAATACAAAATATATATATATATATATTTTTGGTCCTTTTTCAAGTTCTTCGCAATGCCTAGTTATTTTAGGATTTTTCACCCCTGATGTGTGTTGTTATCGGTGTTATCTTGACCTTTTAAGTATATATTTTATTGGGTATTGTTCTGATTGTTTAAGCGCTTTGTGACCCTGGTCTATAAATATATATTACTTACTTACTTACTTACCCTGGTCTGTGAATAATAAAACGTACTTACAGCAAACCTGGACAAGCTGCAGCCCAGGGTTCACATGCAACTCTTTGACTGTAATTTTATGTGACCTTCATGAGGTCAAAGATCATGTTGAAAACATTTTAATGTATATTTATTTAGATTTTTCATTACTAGTCTCTAATTGCATCTGAAGTTTTTTGTTAGTTTAAAGGACTTTTGGCATATTTGCGAGTATTTATTGCCCCTCCTATGTGAGATTTAGATCTAAAAAAGTGTTAAATAAAATACAAAGCAATGTTGATTTCACTATATTTTATTACTTTTTTTTAATACTTTTCACTCCTTTCTTTTTGCTTGATGGTCCCTTACAACAGACATTTTATAAAATTTGTCCCCTTAGGAAAATGTAATTGCTCACACGCAATTTCTAGATATTCAGTCCTTGGACTCGGTGATGACATTGGCATTACAATAAATTCAAATATAGTTTTTTTTAAGAGTTACTCCAATATGCAATAATAATAATAATAATAATAGAAATTACAATAATAATATTCTTATACAGCAGGGTGATCTATGAGAGGGTGTGTTTTTATTTACTTTGTGTCAAAGCAACATTCCTTTTTTTTAATGTTTCTACTGGAGTGGAATAGCTTAGTGTATTATTCCAAAAAATGTGTTATTATTCCCCGGTTATCCGAAAAAAACTGCGATATTAATAAGATGGAATTTTTTACGGTCCACAGCAGAAGTGTGGGACGATATCAACACGTGTCTGTTAAGTGTGTCATTCCTAAGCCTTGGAAAATCCTGCAAGTCATTCTCTATTAATTATCCGGAGCCCTGGAGGAATGACAGGTATGCGGCGGCTCGTGTATCTCAGCAGTTTACCTTCGTGATCGTCGACAGATAAGAGGTCGCGACTCACCTGCGCGACCAGATCCCCGTCTTATTCTCCGCACATTCTTGAGCAGATCAGAACAAAAACCTCTCCGACTCAGCGAGCAGCAGGTCAGGACATGTTATTCATGTTTTTTTTTATTATTTATGAAACTTGCTGTTGAAAGCACATGTGACCATGAGGAACCTTCTCACTTCTCATTATCGCTTCACTTTTGACTTACGGCTGACTTTTTTTTTTTCCTTTTTCTATCAGCCTTGTTATTCACGAGCGTCGTGTTCCGGCCCCTTAAACTAGCGTTTAGACATGTGGCCCCGGGCTTCTCCAGAGATGTCCCATCTGGTCCGGGGAAGCGACTAACCGCACTCTAAGGGCCCGAAATAAAGACGGGCCGCTTTAGAAATCCACCCTTCACATGATAATCTCTTTGCTGTGGTGCGTCAAAAGGCGGGATCGGCCAATATGTGCGCAGGGTGTGTAGTTGTGGTCCATGAGAAAAAAGCCATGCTTGCTCAAAAGGATTTGTTAATCATTGTCCGTTCATGTTTTAATGTATTTTTCTCCTTAATGATTACACAACTTTTTGTTATCATCCATACATCTTTATCTTGATGTATATCTTTGCAACTTTTGAAATGTAATGATTTCTTAAAAGAAAAAATTAATCCTGATCAAACGATTCCTTTTATAGACTTGAGAAGATGCAACCAGGTCCCTCAAGACTTGTTGCATCCCCTAGAGTCCCATATTGTTAAGAATCTGGTAATACGATACGCATCACGATACAGTGGCAACAATGCAGTTTATCGTGATACTGTAGTAATGAGTATATATGTGTAGTATTGTCGAGTACTTGACTCTGGTGTTGCAGTATTTACAGACCACATGACTCTAGACTGAAGTCATAACTGCTTTCATTTGTTTTGAAACCAAAATATGTCCAAATATCAGCCTTAAAAGCTGCTGGAGTCACTGTATCCTCTCGTCCTCAGTCATCGCCAGGATTAAATTGTTCCTATTGATAGATGGATAAACTGTGAAGGATGTTACGACTGCTGCAACCTAGCCGCTGTAATTTTTGCTTTAAAAACAGCTGGATTCCACTGTATCCTCTCGTCCTCAGTCATCACCGGGATCTTCCAGGATTGTATTGTTCTGTTAGCCACCAAGGACATAATGACAGCTGCCATCTAGTGTCCGGAGGTTCAAGTGCGACACAAAAATGAATAAACTGGGTGAATATTTGGTTGTTAATTGTAAATAGAAAAATTACAATTATTTTATTCTACACACACTTTATTAAAATATAAACCCCAAAATAATTATGATAAACTTAAAATACGATTTGAAAGCCTAATAAATAAGATTTGATAGTGGCTGAAAAGGTGACGAAAAAGGCGGTAAACTGTATGTGAGGTTGGCGTGTAGCACAGCAGTGTTAAAATCATCCTCACGCGTGTGCGATTGTGTGCGTTTGGTCAGTGTCGCCTCAGATGTGTGTGTGTGTGTGGTGGACACTCGCCGATCAATGCCAGCTGTCTCCAATCCCAGAGTTCAAGATCTGTTGATCTATTCTCGATGGCACCACGTTGATGAACCGTGTTGCTCTTGGACTCTAAACCTCCCTCCAATAATACGACACCGCCGCCTGCGGTTTCATTTTTTTTTTTAAGACGCAGATGCTTGTTATTTCTCAACGTCGCTGTCTGAGCGCTCGCAGGAAAACGAGGTGTCTCCGGAGAGAGGACGGAGAAGGAGGATGGAAAAGCCTTTTAAGGACGTGACTCGGGCAGAAAATGATCTCAGAAGTTGTTCAGTAGGTCAGCGGGACTCTGTGGGAGTCCGATGTGGTGATGTAATGGCGGTCAGAAGGAGGAATCTTTTCGGGGATATTAACAAATGTTCTCGATCGGAATTTCAAAAATATCTATCGGTGGTTGCTCTGACTTGGGTTTTTGCCTATCTTTATGGGGGGTCAGGGGGGCTTTCCATTCCAATGGGGACGTCAAGTATTTGAGTCGTCTTTGGTTAATTCGCTCTGGTTTGAAGTCGCCGTCGCTCTGGAGTAATAACCAGGTTCTCCAGGAGATTCAAACCGTCCGTCGTCTTTTTTCCGAGCCCATGAGCTCATCGAAAGTTCACCTGGGAATCTTAAGTTCTACTTCCCGACATCATCTGGAAGAGTTTATTCCAGGACCTGGCGGACAAACACACAACAGCTCCCGTGAAGTGAAACATTCACATCTGCGAAAGCTCCTCGTTTTACGTGTCGACTCTTATTAAGAGACGAGAAATTAAATGTATCCTGACGACGTGAGGAAAACAAGCTGCTGCTCATGGGTATAAAGTTAAGAAATCTGTGTGCGGTGTTGAGTCAGTGTTGGCCCAGCGGGTCAGAACTTAATCTCTTCTCGCGCTCATTACGAAACAAACTCCCTTTATTGTCGTCATTTGATCCCGAACCTGCTCAGTCGACCTCGACTCGTTAAAACGTTAAAGAAAAGCTTCCATTTATATACTTTTTCTCGTTGTTCTCAGGTCACCTGTGGCTCCGGTCGTCCGTCAACCATGTGATACCGTCTTCATCACGTTTATGAGCGACGAGCCAGCGCCCGTCGTTGCCGTGGAAGCGTCGGCGCCGTCACAACGACCCGGCGTTCCTGTCATGTGGGTGTCCCGCAGACGACCGGCCCCCGCACTGGCATCACCGTCTACGACCTCGCCATGGATCGGAACAAACGCAACTCCATCGCCGGATTCCCGACAAGACCCGACCGCTTCACGGAGGACCGGGACGGTATAGGCGGCGTAGGGGGATGCGAGATGGGCGTGGGCCCGCCCTCGCAGGTATGTATAAGAAGCGTCAGCTTCCTCTATAGTGAGATTGAGCTCATATCTTTTCGGTGTTTCCAGATGAACCGGGTGTGGCCGTCGTCCTATCGGGCGCTCATCAGTGCCTTCTCCTGTCTGACCCGCCTGGACGACTTCAGCTGCGAGTGGATCGGCTCTGGATTCTTCTCTGACGTCTACAAGGTGGGTTTGAGAAAAACGGTCTTGACAGTGTAGAGTTACACTCCGATGCTCATCGTAAGTATCTGGCGATATGATGCATATCTCGATAACAGGGGCAACGATATAATACATCGCAGTATATATATCGATACTGTAGTAACAAGGATATATTTTTAGTATTGTTGAGTACTTGACTCTGGTGTTGCAGAATTTACAGACCACATGACTCTTGACGAAGTCGTCATTTGTTTTGAAACCAAAATATGTCCAAACATCAGCTTTAAAAGCGTCTGGAGTATCCTCTAGTCCTCAGTCATCGCTAGGATTTAGTTGTTCCTTTAGCTGTGAAGGACGTTACGACTGCTGCCATCTATTGGCAGGAAGTTCAATTGAAACACTAAAATGAACAAATTAAATAGTTTCATATTAATTCTAAATATGTTAAATTATTGTGGGGAAAAAATTGATACAGTGCTGTTGAAAATCTAGTACTAATGCTAACTACTAATATATCTATGACAATGTTAACTAGTAGTATATCTATGGTAATGCTAACTACTAATATATCTACGGTAATGCTAACTACTAATATATCTACTGTAATGCTAACTTCTAATATATTTACGTTAATGCTAACTACTAATATATCTACGGTAATGCTAACTACTAAAATGTCTACGTTAATGCTAACTAATAATATATCTATGTTAATGCTAACTACTAATAAATCTATGTTAATGCTAACTTCTAATATATCGACGGTAATGTTAACTACTAATATATCTACGGTAATGCTAACTACTAATATATCTACGGTAATGCTAACTACTTATATATCTACGGTAATGCTAACTACTAATATATCTACGGTAATGCTAACTACTTATATATCTACGGTAATGCTATCTACTAATATATCTACGGTAATGCTAACTACTTATATATCTACGGTAATGCTAACTTCTAATATCTACGGTAATGCTAACTACTTATATATCTACGGTAATGCTATCTACTAATATATCTACGGTAATGCTAACTACTAATATATCTACGGTTATGTTAACTACTAATATATCTACGGTAATGCTTACAACTAATATATCTACGGTAATGCTAACTACTAATATATCTACGGTAATGCTAACTACTTATATATCTACGGTAATGCTAACTGCTAATATGTCTACGGTAATGCTAACTACACATATATATCTACGGTTATGCTATCTACTAATATATCTGCGGTAATGCTAACTACTTATATATCTACGGTAATGCTAGCTACTAATATATCTACGGTAATGCTAACTACTAATATATCTACGGTTATGTTAACTACTAATATATCTACGGTAATGCTTACAACTAATATATCTACGGTAATGCTAACTACTTATATATCTACGGTAATGCTAACTACTAATATATCTACGGTAATGCTAACTACACATATATCTACGGTTATGTTAACTACTAATATATCTACGGTAATGCTAACTACTAATATGTCTACGGTTATGTTAACTACTAATATATCTACGGTAATGCTAACTACTAATATATCTACGGTTATGTTAACTACTAATATATCTACAGTAATGCTAACTCCACATATATTACCTCTAGGTTATCAACAATGGATTTGTAATATCGTCCCACTTGAACTCTGACATTAATGATTCTACTTTCCCATCTATTTGCAAATTCTGGATAAAAATATTGACTTAATAGAAAAATGTAAAAGCATAGCTAATGGAAACTAATGAACAAATCTTTGTGGCTCACATTATCGGCAACAGAGGTTCACTTTAAATTAGTTTTTAGCCCCATGCCTTAAATGTGGCTTCTTTTCCACAGAGTTGTATTGACTCAAACACTCCAGTCTAAAAGTAGATGGCGCTGTGTAGGACCACACCATACATCTTTCTCAAGGGAAACCCATAATGTTGGGTGGATGTGCCGCCTGGTGTGACAGGATGTTCCTAAAAAAAGAGTCCTATCTGAACCTTCATGTGGCTTGTGGCGCGTCTGGTTTCTCCATGTAGCGACGACAACCATAGGTTAGCGAGGGCAGCGTATTAGTTTGATCGCGTCACAATGAAAGTAGTGGAAAGACTGACGACGGCGGCCTGTTTACTTTACGAAGGACCGTCATGTGACGGCAGGTTCCGATGTTTAGCGTCAGGAAGACGCTAAGATAACAAGAGCAGTTAATCCGTACGCTATTAAGTCAAGAAGGGCATAACAAAGAGAGGTGTGTTGTGGACCTTTTGTCTTATGTGAGTTCAAGTGCAAAGAGTCTAAAGCCAAGTATCCAGCGGACACACACTGGGGGCGCTGATGAGTTCCCTGAGGGGGATTGAGCTGAAGCATAAAACAAGTGCGTAGTGTGTTTCTGAGAGTGTTTTTTGAGTTAGAAAGTTAGTTTGAATGAGAGGTTCAGTGTTAATGTTTGTGCATTAATTAACACACACTTGCCCTTGTGTTCATGAAAGGAGGTAACCACACACACACCCCCCCCCACCCCCACACACACACACACACACACACACACACACACACACACACACTCTGAAGGCATCTATGAGAATACACTTAATCATACCTTACTTTTATCATAAACAAGATTATTTTAAAATACTTAAGAACACCTAAGTTTGATATCATCACTCATAGCTCTGCCAGTTTTCCAAGGAACATGCTTATCTTGACTTATCAGTAGCCCTTGGATCTTGCAAGGAAAAGGTCAGTTTGTATATGTTTGAATAGAGAGTTACGTCTCTGTATTTGAACTCGATCAGCACACTCCAAAAAAAATAATTCAAATGGTTGCAGAAAATGAGGGGGAACACCTAAATAAATAAAACAAATCTCTAAATTATCGCAGCTGCGTTGATGAGTTCAGTGAGAGGGAGTGAGATGAAGTGAGTTGTAGATGGTTCATTAGAGTTGAAAAGTGGGTCAAAAAGGGCTTTTATTTGAGTTAAAATACTATTTATTGTTCAGTGTTGCTTTTGACTCAGACATGTGAAACAAAACAAAAAATAAATTATTATAAGTTTGGTTTTAGTTAAGGAATGTTTCGAGTCCTACAACAGCAGCTAAAAAATAAAGTTTCTTATTTTTAATAAAATGTATCTTAGAAAAAGAGACAAAATAACATTACATTTGCAACAGATGACGGACCGATGTGCCGTTTGAATATGAGCGACGTGGATTTGATCAACAAGCCCATAAAGTGGTTTTGAACCGGCCTTTTATTCGGCTCTGTCGTCTTCTGGGTCTGTCGGTTGTCCTGTGGCAAACACCCCATCACTGCGGGCGGCGTGAACACTGCAGCTCATTGTGTTGTTGTGGCGGCGTGAACTGCAGAGCAGCGTGGGTAAACAACAATACCAGTGTCAGAGTGGAAGGTGGGGGGGGGGGGGTTCAGTGAGGAAAACCAGAGTTGCTGTCATCATTTTCAAAACACAGAGATGAAGTTCAGTGCCTTTGTTTGTTTGACTCTTGCCTCTTAAAAACGTAATGTTTGTCCATCTAAACTACTTGTTTACATCAGACTATACTCTTGTAAATAGTTGTCAGAGAAAATAATACAACATCCCATTTTGTGGTACGCTTTAAATCAAAGTTTCCATCACTAATGGGTCCTGGGTTTGCCCTATGGACTCCTCAATAAAAATCCATCCAGGAAACATCCTGACAAGATCTCAAGGAACATCAATTGGCTTTTCTTTTGAAGATCCGAATCTCTCCTGGATGATAGATAGTCGAGATAACTGGAGAGAAAACTCCTTCTTGAGTCACTAGAAACTAAAGATCACAATTAAGACACAATCTATCATCTGCTTTGTCTTCTAGCTCAGCTCTTTCTTCACTCAATCCTTCCTTGACTCGTGAGCGAGACCCCAAAATACTCTCTTGAATTGAAAAAAGAATCTCATCAACCCTACTTTGATTCTAGAGTTCAGTCTGAAAGGGATTTTATTTGAGCCAGAAGGATAGTGTTGTTTCACGTGCCTGAGTCAAAACCATCAGAGAGAAATACACTTTATTTTTCGATTCAGGGGTGTTTCAAGTTCTCCCAAAAAAAAATTAAACCCTTTTTTTACAAACAGATTTGGATGAGAATGAATGGATGAAAAACGTTGTAACCATTGTAACTCCGTAGTTTAAAGACTGTTACTCATAGAGAAGGTGATCGAAAAATACTAAGATGTTTTCTCAGTAGAGACTGAAGTAGGAAAAAAAAAAGTGAGGGAGTTTTTTCTACAAGTCGCGACTCGAGAGTCGAAATCCAGTAAAGAAAAAAAAAAAAGTTCCGGATTCCTGTGAAGGACGAGGGTTTGTTTAGAGACAGTTTGGAGATGGAAGAGGGGGATGAGGACGAATGCAGATGGGGGGGGTGTATGAAGAGTGAGGGATGGGGGGAGGTCGGCAGAAGGATAGACCGACGTGGGGGAGGAGTGGAATCCGTTGTTTCTGCCGTGCTGTGGTGGAGCTGCTCCGAGCGTCCCACCTCCTTCTTTTGAACTTGATCTGAGACGAGGAAGCTGTTTCACCGTCTGAACAAAAATTGAACTTGAACTTCACTTTGACTTTAAAAAAAAATGATGCACATATTGTACACTGTTGCACTTTTTGAAGGGGGAACCTTTATCAGTTTCATTCAGCTTCATGCCCTCAAACCGTGCAGTTACCACAAAAAAAACCCTGGCTAGTTGCGTGGTTAAATATTTAAAAATAAGTAAATACTTCACATTTATATCAGGAAAATACTATGAAAGTCATAGTAATGGACTTATTTTAAAGTGTTTGTCCTCAGATGATTTGACTTTTGGTGTTGTTGTGTAGTTCCATCTGGATTTTAAAGGTTTCCTCATGCACTTGTTTGGCATGTTTACCAATAAAGTAAAGTCTCTTTAGCTTAAAAATGATTGCAAAACTTTTGATGAGTCAGTCTCATCTCGTGTTTGTCAAATAAACATGTGGTTGACATTTTTTTTAATGTGTGCGTTTGTTAAGAGGAAGTCAGAAACCTCAGATCAACGGAACAGTTATCAGGAAGTGTCCATTAGAGGTCGAGAGAACATTTCTCTGTAGAGACGAATGATCTCATCTCTCCTGGACTGGATCTTCCAGAGGCTGAAACGATAACAACCAACACTCCACCCTCACTAATACACCATTGATTTTCCTCTTACTGGACACAGATGCTGGTCACGGCCGGTCAGCGGCAGAGGATGACCTCGATTCACTTCTTTACTTCCTCTCTTGTGTTGTTAATGCCTCAGCAACAACGTGACACACTCACAATATTTTGAAATCAACTGTTTCTGTTTCTCATTGCATATCAGAAATTAAAAAAAATGTCGCCGCTTGTGTCCCAGGTGTGTCATCGAGCTTCGGGTCAAGTCATGGCTCTAAAGAAGAACAAGATAAGCAGCAACCGGGCCAACATGCTGCGAGAAGTCCAGCTCATGAACCGCCTGTCACACCCGCAAATACTCAGGTGGGTGTCGCCGTAATTCATTATCCGGAAGACAAACAAAGTTACGCCAAGACACGTCACCAGATGAAAGGGTTTTTAAGTAACTTTTGCCCCCAGGGTTTGACTGGATCGGGCAAATGGCGAAGAAGTTGACTTGTGCGAGTGTCGTATTCCTTTGCCGAGGTCGGTCTGAATAGATGCCATTGACCAGGCGGCACAGTTCGCAACCAGAGCCTTCTCCGTTAACAAGAGCTTGAGTCAGAGTTTATTGTGCTTTTAGATCCGTTTTAAGACTGAACAAAGTATTTTAAATACCACTTTGATCAACTTCGAAATGAAGATTAGGATCAAAAGACTGAGTCACGCTAAGATGTTGTAAGATATTTGTATGAAGCAGGAAATATATATATTTTTTATTACTTACTTATTTGACTATATGGTCGACGGTAGAGAAATGATGAGCAGCAACAAAAAAAAACTACTGAATAATTTTTTTAAGTGATTTTTAAAATTAAAGTTCTTGTATAAAAAGGCTTATTTATAGGTAAACAAAAGTGAAATATCATGCACAAATGAATGAAAACTTACCTGAACTACGAAAATAAAAAATAAAAAGTCACAATAAGAGGTAAAACATGGAAAAAAACACATAGAATTCATATAAAAATGTTCATAAAAGGAGTTTGAGTGACGAAACATGTCACTTTTCATTGACAAAAAGACTTAAAAAACAACAAAAAACTAAATATATATGAAATTCCAGAAAAATACAAATAAGTTTACAATTATACGGGAAAAAATGCACAAAAAAAGAAAAAAATTAATAATAAA
Source organism: Callionymus lyra (assembly GCF_982586985.1). Classification (NCBI taxonomy): domain Eukaryota; kingdom Metazoa; phylum Chordata; class Actinopteri; order Syngnathiformes; family Callionymidae; genus Callionymus; species Callionymus lyra. Next base: position 17,091,319 of record NC_141833.1, read on the forward strand.
ATGTAACTACAGAATGACACGTTTTATTTTACTACTAAACTAGTCAGTGAAAAAAAAACTCAACCATCACAGAAAAGCACAAAGAAAATTTAATAAAATGTCTAAAATATAGATACTAGACTTGAATCCCAGAATAAAAATAAAATTAAAACGCACAGAAATCTTTAAACGATTGATTGTAGAAAAAAATAATTGCTATGTGTCGTATAAAAGTCGCTGAGAGATTAACTAGTGTGTCAGCGGAGGTTGGCATGTCGGAGTCGTCCTTATAACAACAACTGTGAAATGATTACAGTCTCGGTCACGCTGGCTGATCATTGTGTAATCGCCGAACAAGAAGCTTGTAAAACAGGATAAATCTGCTACAACAAATCCATTAGAGGTAATTACTGACTCACAGAACCACTGAGTCACTAATCCAAAGGCCTTGTTAAAGGCTGGTTCCTGCGCTCGCTCACGCACTCACCGAGCTTTACAGAGATTATTTAGAAACATCTAGAATAAACAAGGGTTTGTTTTTATATCTCCTGAATAGAAGGACAACAATCTTTTGTCTGAGGTGTGTCCAGTGTGCAGGTATTTATCATCCAGTTACAGACGTGTATCTTCAACGATAAACGCTCATTAAAATCCCTTTTTTTTTTTCCTGGTTTATTAGAAGTAGATCTGACGGGTTATTAGCTCAGTGGTTGGCAACGGTGGACCGTAAGTCAATTTGAAATGAAACATCTGCGTATGATGTTCTTGGGAGTTAAGGGTTTGTTTATCTAAAGCATTGAAGATTAGTTTCCTCACTATGATCCTAATTATGTTTCGTGAATCACACACATGGGTTTATTTTTGGTTTTGTGTTTGTAGAATTGTCATAATTATGAGTTTCTTTGTCCCTTTTTTCAAAGATGAATTATACAATAATAATAATAATAATGCATTATTATACATTACTGCTAATTTTCGAGGACAAAACACTCCAGTTGATGTTTCAACTTTGTAACATTAACAAGTCTAAACTGACATAAATAATCAAACTAACAACGTATTGTTTACTTGTTGACAGGTTCAAATGTTGTTGTTTTTTTACTTCATATTTTAACATATTTTTAACACACACAGACCAGAATGACCGAAGAATTTGTAGATCATGAATCTGATTGATAATAAAATAAACTTTAAAACTTGATAAACATTAATAATAATAATAATAATAAAACGAACGTGGGAAAGTGATTTCTAGCTGCTCTGGTAGGACTTGAAACATTCCTGAACTGAAACTACACCATGATTTCTTTATGGTTTTGGATTTTAACATGTGATAAAACCCTGAACAACTAGTCTTCTAACTCAAATAAACCCCCTTTCCTGACCCACCTTATAACTCTATTAACACTCAACTATCTACACACTTGTTTTTACCACTACTAACATCGCTATCTATCTCTTATTTCTGCAACCATTTCAAATACTTATCTTGGATCATGTCTTGTAGTACACGTCCATGTACAGGGAAGTAAAACCTATATTCAAATGCATGTACAAACTGACTTTTCATCTGAAATAACATTGATAAGTCAAGATAAACACGATTTCTGTGTGATTCATAATGATTCAAAGCCAGACATATTTGTGTGCGTTCATCTAGGGAACTCCTTTCACGAACACACAACCGTGAAAGTGTGTTATTTCACGCACAAACATGCAACACTGTCTTCTACAATGGCGTCTCTGTCAGGGGGCCACATGTGGGCCGCGTTATGTATTTCTGCATGTTTAACAAGCGACACTGAAGGCAAGCATTGTGAGCTGGAGTCCATGTGTGGGACCCGCAGGGTGATTCTGGTTTGGTGGGACTGGGAGTGTTATGGATGTGTTATTGACCACACACGCACAAACACGCGTGCAGATGCTGTAGAGAGTGCAGCAGTGTGCGATATCAGGAGAACGTGCGATAAGAATACAACGACCAAGAGTTGAGAAATGATGTCGAGATTATCCATTCTTGAAACTACCGTTGACTGCAGGGATTTCCTAACTTCCTCTATTCACAGCCACGAAATTCATCTTCGACTGAGAGACTTTGGTGAAATCTTGAGTCGTCTCACACGTCCAATACTGGCTCTTAAAGTCACTATCAAGTCTTATAATTTATGTTTTCTTGTGTTCATTTCAAGCTGTAATAGTTTTTTTCTTGGATTCAGAAGTTGAAAATCTTCATCATAAATGGATCCTGAACTCTAAAGCTCTTGGATTATATTCGGGCCTCATTGTGTCCCAACGGTTTTTAATGTTTGTTTTTGACACGTCGTTTTAAAATCGTTGTGTAAATGTCATTAAGATCAACATGTCATTAACCTACTTCAAAAACAGCAAGTATTTAAATATTTTCTTTTCATTTCTGGTGGTTTTGATTCATCTAAATACATTTTCTTTAAACATTTTCCAACACAAACTTCTTTCCTTTGTCATTACTTTGACTCGTAGTAGATGTCTGCCTATAAGTAGCCTTTAATAATCTCTTTTCCTTTATCTTATCTTAAGCACAGACATTGTTATATGTAAGAAGAAAAAAACTAGTCCCAGATTTGGCCTAAATTTTGCCTCTATATTTGGTCAAAAACTCTTTCTCTCCTCTTAAAATAGAGTAACACATAGTGAACCTCAAACTTACCCATGAAGACACACAAGATAGTTTGTGTAGATCAGAGACGTGGACGATAAATGTGAGGAATGCAGGTGAAGCCCTTGTTATGTTGTTTTAGCACAAATTTCTTGCCCTGTCTTGTCCGCTGGAAACATTTTGTTCCGCGGCTTTGTCGCTCTTCGTCTAGAGAAACACTGCTTTTATTAAAAAAAAAACTACACAAGTGGTCAAAAACACGTCCACCAATCACTACACACACTTGAGACAAAAGTAGTCACGAAAACAAACGGGAATTCATCTGAAGAAGGACATTTTCCTCAGTTTAAATTTCTTTTTTTTCCTTGTCTTTTGTAGGTTCAAAGGTGTTTGCGTTCATGAGGGTCAACTCCACGCTTTGACTGAGGTAAGAGGTCACTTCCTCTGTTTGACTGAATTCTTTCTAACGTTGACTATCTAAAGGCTAAATCTTGACTGACTCGATGATGAAATAATGTTTGACTCTTTGTTGACCTGTTTTAACATCCTTTAGTTTTGTGATGAAATCTTGTTTCCAATTTTGTTTTGAGTTTTATTTCTGACTCGGCTTTGACTCGTATTGGTCCGTCAAGGGTTGTGTGTTTGCCTTGGGTTAAGATTTTACGGTTGTTTTGGTCTTTTTTGTATACAAATCTATAAATATTTTGTCTTGAGTTATCGTTGAACTCAAAGTCTAGTTTGACGGACTTCCCTGCATTTCAAGCCGTCTTTTTGTTTGTCCAAAGATAAAGTTTTGTTTAGTTAAAAATACCCAAATACCCCACTACAAACTTTATATAAACTGTATTAGTTCTGTGAGTACGATTGTATTACTGGTGTTATTACTGCAGTAACACGGGGGAAACATAAATAGAAAAGTCCTCATCAGTGTAAAATGGAGGACGAGATGTTGTCACTGTTACATAAGCTGTGTTTGTTTGTGCCTGAAAGTGAGAGGAGGAAACAAACCGCTAATGAAATTCTCCCGTGATGCCGAATGTTGGAGCGTTAGAGTTACAGAGAGCAGTATTTTAAGGCTGCTCTTAACCTATATTTAACTTGTGTGTGTGTGTGTTTTTAAGTGTGTGTGGGAGTGTGTTTGTGAAAGGGAAAACTTTCTGGTGCAAAGACTCTCGGCGAATAAATTTAGCATCATACTGTGTAATTGTCAGTGAGGTTGAGAAGGTCACACATGAAAAGGTCCAGCAGAACTTGTTGTTACTGCAGTAATACTACAATCAATTATATACATGTTTAAGCTCTATATTTCATCCTAGTTGTATCTACATACGTCACCAACCTTTTTTTCTTAATATATGATCTAGTACCCGAAGAAAGAAATAATTCTACTTTTATGTTTGAATGCCTTTTTTTTTTATACACTTTTTAAAAAGAAGTACATTTATTAAAAGTTTGTTAGTAAAAGATGAGATTAACAGTTGTTGTTTTTATTGAATGCTACAAATAACAAATATAATAAACATCAATAATTTTAACGAAATAAAGAATTTAAAAAATGTTTGTTCAGTTTATTTTAAAAGGATAATGTGCAGTTACATTTAAAATATGGCTCATAGTACACTTGCATAAACTAATCTCAAGTAAGCTTTAAATATATACATGTTTAAATAGAAATATATTCTTATAAATGAAGGAAAATAAAGAAAGTAAATAAATAAAATCCATCCTCCTTACATTGGCACCCATAGCAGGATGGAAGAGAACTTTGGGGTCTTTCCATTTCTCTGATGGGATATTTACTTTATTAATTTAATTTAATTTAATTTTACGGTTAATTAATATTTGGTTAATGGAGAACGAGAGCCACATAAAACCAGCTCACAGGCCTCAAATGCCACCCGGGACCGTCCTTGGGAGTCACTAGTTTTAAAAACGAAATAAGGAGTTGGAAGATGCTTTGGTTGCTAAATATATAAACGGAAATGAATCTTGTTTAGTCTGGACTGCAAAGAAAATACTTTTATCGACTAATAAACTTTACTGTCGCTTTTGTCCTAATTATAGATGTTTTGTCTCTTCGACTGCTTGAGGCGATTCTTCGTCACAAACTGTTCAAACGACTCTTTGTGTGCAGAATCATCGCAGAACGTACAGCGTTCACGACATGCACCTCCAGATAAACAACTGTATTCATCTGCTTTTACGATGCTCCCGGGCGCACTTTTTAAATATCGCCATCTTCACGCCGACAAAGACCAACTTTGTCCAAAGAGTGTTGGTAACGTTACGGACGAGAGCAGACGCGCCGCGGCGGGTCTTGTTTTCCTGCGGCGGTGTAAACAGATCCTGTTGTGTCCAGACAAAACTGAATGTTCAGACTCCGGTAGCAGGTTCGCGCTGTTTGGTTATTCGACTCCCACGTGGAGCCTTGAAAGTAGAGAAGGAAGCCTCGCACAGATGCTCGCACTCTAACGCACCGTTGAGGTTAATGGATGAAAAAAACCTTAGTGTTTGTGGAGCGTGAGCCACACATGTTTGATGTGAGTAACATGAGCTAATGTTTAACGTCGTTTCTTTCATGTTGGTGCCAACAGGATGTGACTCATCTTACATTTTCACTGGCTTCCAGTTTCTTTCAGAATCAACTTATAATTCTGGTTCTTACTTTCATGGTCAGGCTCCTCCTTACATCACTGATCTGATCCAGCCTTACACCCCAGCTCGGGCTCTGAGGTCTGTGGAACAGAATCTACTGATGGTTCCTGAACACGGTTCAGGACCAGAGGAGAGAAATCCTTCCAGGCTGTTGCTCCTAAGCAAAACGGAAAATACGGTATCAAAAATCAATTTTATTTATTTAATAAATATACATTTTTAGTAAGAGGAAGTCTCGAGTTCGATACCCCAGCCTTACCCATTTGTTTAAATGATAACAAATTCATCGCACAACTAAAAACATCAGTAAAACCTCAAAGAACGAACAGTAATAGTTTCTATAGTTGTCCCTTGCAAGAGAAAGCACTTCATTCATGGGTTCGTCATGAACGTTGGGGGTGGTTTTCCAGGGGCAGAGGCACCTTTTCATCATGTGACATCCTAGTCCCTGTCCCCCCTCGTTGGAACCGCCATCGTAATTGCACTCCGGCCTTGAGAGAAACGTGGCGACCCGTGGTGGGATTGTCTGGTGGTTGGAGCGGCTTCCAGTCGTCAACAAGGACCCTTTGTTTCCTCGAGTCAAATCACACATGTTTCACATTTCCATGTTTCTCATTTCCTAAAGTACAGATGTACGCTTGTACGGATGATGCCGTCGTGTGTCTACCCAGAGTGCAACACTCCTGTAGGGGGTTCTTCATCAAGAGGCTTCTCTCAGAGACTGAATTGCTTCCTGATGGACCTCGATCTATCGGAGGTCTAGTAATCCGTTTCTCAGTTGTTGCTACTTTTAAGTTTTCCTTATCAAGTCTACTTGATGGACAGAAAAAAACTGTTTCTCAATCGTCTTCAACGGCCGATCAGGCAGCAGGTGATGAAAGAGAGATGAAATCTCTTCCTCCGGTTCCTTCGTCTGGCCTTTGAAGATCTGCTTTTGAAGGTCTCCACAGGAATGTTCTCCAGCCCCTCACACGTCACGGTCGGAGGTAGACGTCGACTGATGTGTTGAACTCGACATATTTGACAGTCAAGACATATTTAAACATTTGCGCGTTTTAAACAAAATTCATTTTCATTTTAATTTGGAATTTTGTCTTTTCTGATTCTTTAAATATTTGACACTTCTTTTGCTAAACCACCTTTTTCTTAAGATAATATATATATTATTTTAACAATCGTCTCAATATACATTTATATCTGCCTTTTTTTTAACTTGTTTAAATTTTTTCCTCGAATTTCAGTATTATTTCCATTATTATTATAGAGAATAACTGTTATTTTATTAAAGGGAAGTGTTTGCTTTAATATTATATATATTTTATTTCCTCCAGCAATCTTTAAACAATTAATCAAATACATTTATTATAATTGCTGTTTTTTTTAAAAAGAACAATCACTTTTGTTCCTCAATAACTTGATGTCCGTGCACAAGTGTCAATAAAGAATGTGGCAAATCAGTTTTTGGAGACACATTTTAAAAGGGTCCATGTTGACGTATGAAAAATATAATATCATAATACAGTATATAACACACATGATGGTGGGAAAGGCCTTTTTTTTTTGCGAGCGTGTTCAGATCTGTCGAGGTTGAATCGCCTCATTTCCAAAATTGCTTTAGACTGAAAAAAAATCCCCTTTAAAGTTTCCACTTCAGCGCATTTTTTCTATTCCCGGCCTTGTTTATGTCGAGCGCTGCTTCCTGCGAATTCCAAATGGATGTGGGAGTTCCAGCGAAAGATGTTTAATAAAAGCTATTTAGAGCCGCGGCCTCGCTTGTCATGAAATGTAATCTCCGTGTGGAAGATCCTTCGACTCGAGATGATTCGAGATTCTTGTGAGCCTGGTGGAGAAACAAGTCTTCAGACCCCGCCTCACCCCCCCATCCTCACCCGTCACTCCAACATCAAGCCTGACATGTCCCAATTTCCTCCTTCATCTCCTCACGGCTCAGACCAGTTTGTCGTGATTCGTGACATGAGATTAGCGCGTCTGCAACGAGGTCAGACGAGTCGTCTGGATCGGAGCCGACGAGCCGACAGGCCGGAGGTCGCTTCGACCCCTAATTTAGCCGTTCGCTCATCGGAGAGATGGAACCAGCAGCCGTCAGATCCATACAGACTGTCTGTAACCCAGAAACATCAGTGACGGTCTGGAGGGTTTGGTTTGGTGTTGGTTGGATTCTAACAGATCTGTGGTCAGGTCTGGGATCAAAAAGAAATCGAATTTATTTTGTCAGTCTCAGTGTCAAACTCAATCAAACAAGGGGCCCGAAATATTTTGATGATGTAAGTCAGGGGCCAAAAAATAACCTTTTTTTTTTTATAATTCTCAGATGACTCTAATGTTGTCTTTTTTTTTGAGAGATTTTATCTTCTTTCCTGATCAAAAAAAAAGTCTCTGTTCCTTATCTTATCGAACATCTTTATAGGTCACTAGGTCTTTAAAGCAAACATCTGGTGGGACAGAGTTTGACACATGCTATAGTGTGTCCCTAAATGAAGTGGTCTTTACACATCGTTTAGAAATATGTACAAGTAAACATCAAAATTTAGATGACATTTATTATTTTCATGAATGAATGAACTGATGATAAGATGTTGTTGGTGTTTCATGGATCCATCTGGATTCAGGAAGGTTTTGAAGGATTCGTTGGTTTTGGGTCAGACAACACAACTCTGTGTTTCTAGAGCTACAGATAAAAATATATATATTTTACTCAATGTTCAATATAGCCAAATAAAAATAAATAAATAAAAATGTATATATCATTGTATTAAATAAAGGGTTCATTGTAGTTGTATATACAGTATATTTTCTATTTTATTCATAATTATTTCCATTTTTGCAAATAAACGATCATCAAAAAAGTTGTTTGCAAAATTGCAAAATTATTATATATTTCTTTATTTTCATCAGATTCTATCAAATCGAATTAAGGGTTCATTTATATATATATATATGTTTGTAGGTCAGAGAACAAAACTTACGTTTACAGTTTCAGTTAAAAAGGTGAAAATATTTGTCTTTAAAATGTTATGTTTAATTGTACATATTTCTAAATGATGTGTAGATGACAACATTTCCCCTTTTTTTGGACGCCCTGTATATCATGATTTAAAACTCAATGCAAAAGATTTTCTTGATATTTTCAGGAATGAATGAATGAACTGATGATAAGATGTTGTTGGTGTTTCATGGATCCATCTGGATTCAGGAAGGTTTTGAAGGATTCGTTGTTGACTTGTATGGCTTCTAACTGCTGCTTCTTGCTTCCTTTGGTTCTTTTCAGAATAATAACAACAACGTAGAAAAGTAGACGTTGTAAAGAAAGTAGACGAACATTTAGGAAGCTACTCAGAAACTTCTCGAGCGAGAGAACATCTGGTTCACATCTGGTTCTTCTTCTGTGTCTCCTTCAGTACATCAACGGCGGGAACCTGGAGCAGCTCCTGGACAGCGACAAACACCTGAGCTGGCCGGCTCGGGTCAAGCTAGCCTGTGACATCGCCAGCGGTCTGGCCTACCTGCACGGCAAAGGCATTTTCCACCGGGACCTCACGTCAAAGGTGCGTTCTGTGGAAAAATGTCTAAATATAGAATGATTTGTTCTCTATTCTTTCAATCAAAATGAGAAGATGGATAAAATAAGAATGTTGCTTAATCAACAAATATATTTCAATTAAAAGATTGCTTAAATGTAATTTAAATAATTTAATTGAACCAACAGTTTTAGGATAAAAATTATAATATTTAATTAAATTACATTTATTTCTGTGATTGAATAACAAGGAAACGAATCTAATAGGTTTAGGGCACAAAAATGATTATATTTTTTTCTTTTCCTTGTATAATTTTTCTATCAGCTGATATTTAGGGTGAAATTTAGGTCAGACAACACAACTCAACTGTGTTTCTACAGTTACAGATAAAAAAATAATATTTTACTCAATGTTCAATATAGCCAAATAAAAAAAAAATATATATAAATGTTTATATGATTGTATGAAATAAAGGGTTCATTGTAGTTTTATATGCAGTATATTTTCTATTTTATTCATTTTTATGTATAATTATTTCCATTTTTGCCAATAAATGATCATCAAAAAAGTGAATTGCAAAATCATTATATATTTATTTTCATCATATTCTATCAAATCGAATTAAGGGTGCATTTAGTTATATATATATATATATATATATATATATATATATATATATATACTTGGAGGTCGGAGAACAAAACTCACGTTTACAGTTTCAGTTAAAAAGGAAACAATATTTGACTTGATTTATGTGCAATATAACCATATTAAAAAATAAATTGATACTAAATAAATATGTATATCATTGTATCAATTGAAATAAAGGGTTCAATGTAGTCATATACAGTATTTATATTTATATATGTCGTTTCAATTGTATTTAACTAATTCCATTTTTGCAAATTAATTATGAGGAATAAAGTTTCAATAAACAGAAAATTCTTAAAAATGCTTAAAATGAATAACTACAAAATGAAAGAATAACGACATTAACGGTCTTTTCTCGACTGCGTCTCCTGCTCGTACGACTGGCTCACAGTGTCGCTGACGAGTCATGTGATCAGGAAGTGGACGCTGGTCCAGATGTTGCTCAATCACAAAATATATTTTTCTTTTAATTTCCTGAGTTCTGCAACTTCCTGACGCTCGTGCGTCTTCTTCTCCTTCGCAGAACTGCCTGATCAAGTGCGACGACAGCAGCTACAGCGCCGTGGTGGGAGACTTCGGCCTGGCGGAGAAGATTCCCACCAACCTGTACGGAAATAAATCTATATAAACTGACCTCAGAGTCCTCACATGTCACAGCTAACTCCACATCAAGCAGATTATTCCTAACTTCACCCATCACAACAGACACCCTGTTAATGCCAGATTATCAGATGACACTGTTTCATCTCAGGAATTCTCGGAATTCCCCCTTTTTTTTCCTTCCCTAATCTCGTGTTTTTATCCTTTAATTCCATATTTACAGACAACATTAGTCATGTTCGCTCACACAGATGGGATTATTTCACTTTCTCGATTCTCTCCAGGATTATCCACGAACTTGTCATTTAAAGAAACTTATTGTTTTAGTTTCAAAAGAGCAATTTCCCCATAATTCCACTCAACTGTTTATCCTGCGTTTAAACACGTTTAATTAGACTAAAAATAGCAATTTAGCTAATCCAACTTAATCCATGTATATTTAAATGTCACTTATAGTGAGGATTGGAACAAAGTGGATTATCCATAACATTATGACCACCTCACTCGGTTGTGTTTATTCTGTTGAGTTGTAAACATTTGTGTTAAAACTATAGTTCCGAGGCCGAGAAGCTGTCCGTGGTCGGCTCCCCCTTCTGGATAGCCCCGGAAGTTCTTCGAGACGAGCCGTACAACGAGAAGGTGAAGAAGATTCATCACCATTTTCTTTTAAAGATTAAGAAATAATTTCCTTTCTTTTTTTAAGGCCGACGTTTTCTCCTACGGGATCATCTTGTGTGAGATCATCGCACGAGTCCAGGCCGACCCCGACTTCCTCCCGCGGACCGAGGTCACTGAACACAACTTACTGATGATAAATAGACAAATATATTCAATATTGTACTTAAATTATGTGTAAATTATTCAATTAAAAATGTAAATTTGATCAACTTAAAATTAAGGATGTAATTTAGTAATATTTTTTCAATATTTATCAGTGTTAACTTTATCAAAAACTCTATTTAATATAAACTAGTTAATTGTTTTTATTTCATTACTTATCATGTTGTTGTTGTTATTAGTTTTTAAAAATGCATTATTAAATATATATATATATAATATACTCATTCACACGTGTGTGTTTGATATTGTTTTAAATATTCTCTTAAATATGTAATTTAATGTCATGAACATAAGCTAAGAGGAGAAAATGGTCCTGAGATGAAACAATGTAATTTATTATTAATTATTGATTTATAATCTATCATTATTGTTATTTTAAGTCAATTATAGACACTTTCTTTCCACCTGGTATTTTATGTGATACTTTCTTCTTCTCAACTGTCGGACCTGCAGAACTTCGGTCTGGACTACCACATGTTCCAGCACATGGTCGGAGACTGTCCTGCAGACTTCCTCCAGCTCGCCTTCAACTGCTGCAACGTGAGTCGTCGACCAACGTCTCCTTTTTATTCCCTCGTTCCTCTCATCCTTTTTTAATTCACCCTCCAAGTCTTTCCACAACATTCCTCCGTCAGTTAGTCCCCGAAGATCACCTTCAGTCCCTCTCGACACCATCAGAACAAATGTGTTTGTTGTATCCCTTTTGTGGTCTCTGGGTGAAGATGACCCGAAGGCCTGAAAACAAATGTGTTTGTGGTATCCCTTGTGTTGTCTCTGTTTTCAGGCCTTCAGTTCATTTTGACCCAAATTTGTTTGTGGTTTCCCTTGTGTGTTGTCTCTGGGTCAAGGTGGCCCAAAGGCCTGAAAACAAATGTGTTTGTGGCATCCCTTGTGTTCTCCCTGGGTCAAGGTGACCTGAAGGACCGAAAACAAATGTGTTTGTGGTATCCTTTGTGTTGTGGCTGTCGACGTCTTCGGAATGGGTTAAAAAAAATTTAGAAGAGGATTATAGATGAGGATAAACAATATATACAAAAATATACAAAAAAAAATAGTGCCGAAGGAAAATAAAAAAGTGAAATAAATGAAGTGCAAAAATAACAAAACACAGTAAAACAAGTTAAAAAAAAGTATAAAAGTACACCAATAAAATATTCATAAATAATTCTTTTTTTTTTTAAAGCAAAAAAAACATTTATTTGTAAATATTATCTCAATTATTGATTCAATTATTTTGAAGAGCAAGAAATATTTCTAAAGTAGGTCAAATACATTTTTTAAACAAAGAACTAAAGAAAGTAATATTAATACAATATATATACTGTCGGAGACATTTTCTACTTTAACATTATATAATATTTGTTATCAAGAGTCACATAAATACAGCACTTTTCTCAAGTCTTCTCCAAATGATGCCGCATTTCTATCCCAACAAATATTTGTATTGACTTTATTCCATGTTTAAGTTGATAGAAAATCCTCTCCTCCCTCCAGATGGACCCGTCGCTCCGTCCGTCCTTCCCGGAGATCGTGCGTCACCTCGAGGAGATCCTGGCTCGCCTCAAAATCCAGGAGATGGTGTGTGAGAACGAGCGGGACCACGACAAGAAGATCATGTCCAAAGGTGACGCCGCACAACACGCTGAAGACGCACAACTCGCTGAAGACGCACAAAGTCGCTCAAACAGAAGTGTGTGTTTGTGTTGCAGGGGAGAAGATCCAGGGCTTCAAGCGTCTGAACCCGCTGGGCTTCCGGGACGACAAGATCCCGCCCAAGTCCCCTCGGCCCCGACGCAACATCTGGCTGAGCCGCAGCCAGTCGGACTTCTTCGCCTGCAAGTCCGGGAGGAAGATCGACGTCCAGGACCCTTACTACGACCCCCCCACGCCCCCGAGGACGTCCAGGCCCCGCAAGATCAACCCCTTCACGGCCCGGGAGGACCTGTGCGGGGGCAAGATCAAGTTCTTCGACGTCCCGAGCAAGTCGGTGTTCTCGCTGGTGTTCGACCTCCACTCGCCGCCGGGCAGCGTCTTCGGCGACCCGGGTTCGGGCCGCGCCGGCGCCGGGCCGCAGCTGGAGGGGTCGTACTATTGGCAGCAGCTGCCGGGCCGACAGTGTCACTCCCTCCCCGTGTCCCCGCAACTGCCTCGCTCGGAGTTCTTCCAGCTGGCCTCCCCCGCCGGACCCTTCAACACCCCCGCCCCGGCTCACTCCGGCCAGAGTGGCACGGCGGCACCAGGTGAGTCTCGGGTCGGAACCACTTTTCTAAATCGGTGACATCAGAAAATTGAATGGTGGAATTTAACGATTCAAATTTTAATACTTATTATTTTTTTATAGAAATGTCTTTCATTTTTAAACATTCAATTATTTTTTAAATACTCAAATTATCTAAAAAATAAATACAACTTTCTTACGAATTGAGTTTGATATTTTACTTCCAATGATTACAATTTTTTTTAGATATATTCTTTAGATAATAAAATTAAAAATGTAGATGATAGTGCCGTCTTACCAGACTAAACCAAACGAGCACTGAGCTACTCGATCTAACTTTTGAATTTACACTTAGCTGTACCATGAGTTTAACTTATCGTCTCTTTGTAAATCCACCATGATGGATTGACGCTCCAGTGCCTCGTCACATGATCGTCTGTGCGTCGCGTGATTGGCTGGAAGTTCGATCAAGCAGCTCGGTGCTCTATTGGTACTGTCTGGTGACACTGTTATACCAACATTTGTTTTTTTATTGAAATCAAAAGAAGCTACGAATTGAAAAATATTGAAGTTAGAAAATGGATTTTTCTTATATTATTGAAATTAGAATATTTAACTCTGTGTTAAAAAATAGTTTAATTTGAATTAATTGATTTTATGTATTAAATTATTTATAAAACATTAAATTTAGTTATTTTGTTTTACACGCAGAGTTTGTTATTTTAATTCCAATAACTAACAATTTTCTAAATTCTTTCAAATTTCAATATACAAATTTTGTCGCCACCAGACAATATTGATTTTGGAAATTAAAATTTTGAATGATCGGAATTGGAATATTAAACTGTACGGAGCTCTCGACATGACAAAAACAATTATTACAAGTTAGTATAATTTTTTCTCGTGTCATGACTTAGACTCTGTCAAGCTGTGGAAATATTTATATATATATATCTTTATTAAATTATTTGAAAAACGAATCAACCTTTCAATATACAAATTATTCAAAAATATATATATTAAATACTAAAAAAATACTCTGATGACACTGATATACTTCAAAACCCAAAGGCTGATTCTTCTCATCACCTCTAAAAAAAGCAGCGTTTGATCCTCTGTGGTTCCCTGCAGGTGCCTGGTCCGAGTCGGTTCCGCTCGGGAACGACGCCCGACAGAGGGCGGCCCTGGGTAGCTGGGCCAAGAAGTACGTGGTGGTTGAGATCCCGGCGTACTGCAGAGCGAGGGGAGGGGGCGACGAGGAGGAGGAGGAGGAGGAGGAGGAGCTGGAGGGAGGTGGTGGTCAGACGGGCAGCGAGGACGACGTGTTCGAGGAGAGCTGGTCTCCCACCGTCCCCAGCAGCGAGACCATGGACTGCTGCAGCAGCCTGGAGGAGGACGACACAACAGCCCGGATGTAACACACACACACACACATATACACACACACAAAAAAAGCACTTCAACACGGCGAACTCCGACCCCCGTCGGCGCAGCAGAGATTATTTTTCCAGATCTGTTGTTTATATTAAATTTAAAGACGATGTACATTTTTTTTTTGCTCTTAAATATTCTGTAAATGTAAATTCTTGATGTGTAAATATCAAGGGTGAAAGGTCGGAACTATTTCAGCGCGACCCCAATGATTAACGGCGTCACTTTCAGCGTTACTATGGTTACTTATGGTCGTTACTTTACATGTGCGGATCACTGTCGAGACACGTGAGAAAGAAACTTTGTGTTTAGTTCTGAGATTCTTCTGCAGATGAGTACCTTTATTTTGACTCTACGGATTTATCGCGACATTTCTTCCTCCGCTTTTGAGAGCGTTTGTTTGCTAACGGTGATGCTAACCATTCTCTGGATGTCGTTAAACTAACGTGACACAAGTTGGCGACACGTGATCGATAAACGCCGACACTTTAGTTTCATCATGGAAACATGGGATTGTAGCATGAAACCATCAGCTAAGGCGGCTAACTTGACATATGCTAATTGTTAGCTTCAAGAGTAAATCACTTAGTCGACGTAAAGAAAATGATAAGCTAAAGCTGCTATTCTTGCATAAAGATGCTAATGGTTAGCATCACTAGTATCAGAAAACGACAACAACTACAAAATAAAACGTGATTTGTTTATGGTTAGCATCACAATCATCCAAGTTCTTAAGTTAGCATACTTATACGTCAACAATACAATAGAAGAAATATAGAAACTTTTGCATCATCACAGATTGAAGAAGAAACCACTATTATAGCAATGACTTGCTAAGATAATATTGGGATGCTAATAGTTAGCATCATAAGTGTCAGACGGTAGAAATCGACAACAGCAATAAAATACATTTTATTTATTAGCTAAGGCAGCTAACCTTACAAAGAGATGCTAACGGTCAACATCACAGGTATTAAAACTTGTAAATCAACAGCAGGATAACAAAAACTTCAGGGGATTAGTTGGCAATAATAATAAAAAAAAGATTAGCTAAGTTTAGCTACATTTTTATAGAGACGCTAATGGTTAGCATCATAAGTATCAGATTTAGCAAATCCACATACTTGAGAAGTTGGGGAAATATGTCGACATTAAAATGAAAATAATGGGTTAATAACCTTGAATAGACGGAGAAGCTAAAGCTAATGGTTAGCATCACAAGTAGCACAATTCAGAAACGGTTAAAAAGTTGTTCAGCAAATGTTTGATGTAGTTTTCTTTGGACAAACCAAAGACGTTCAGCTTGTCATTAAGAGCCGACTTTCTTTTATGGTGTTTTTAGCTTCAAAGCTTGACGCGAGTAGGTTCCGTCACGTCTGGCTTGTCCAGTTCCGTCCATAATAGAAGGGTCGTCCTCACCTTACACTCATATTTTCCTCCTTGTTTTTCCTCTCCAAACACATTTCAGGATTTCTGTTTTGATGGTTAAAATTCGTCCTGAAACTCTCTCTGCAAAATATGTCCGTGATTTAAGGTTTAAATTTGAAATGATTACTGATGTCTTACATTTGTATATTTGTGTAAAGAGTTTTTTTCTGCTTCAAGGTGTTTTTGCTGATAAAATAACAACAAAGAGATTCTATTTTTGGGGTTTGTCTCTTCTTTGTGTCTGAAAATGTACAATTTGAAATTTAAAAGGCTTTATCTTCATGTATGAGGAGGTCTCTAAGATATGAAAAATGTCTTAAAAAGTAGAAATTTGTTTTGAGTCTCCCCTCGTTAATGACTAAATATTTTTGAACTTACAAAGCTATGCTAGCTCTAATGATGACTATGAGTGTGTATTAGCAAGTATTTGATCCATTTCAACGATACGACATATAGTGATACTGTAGTAACAAGGATATATGTGTAGTATTGTCGAGTACTTGACTCTGGTGTTGCAGAATTTACAGACCACATGACTCTTGATGAAGTCGTAACTGCTTTCATTTGTTTTTTAAAATATGTCCAAACATCTGCTTTAAAAGCTGCTGGAGTCGACTGTATCCTCTCGTCCTCAGTCATTACCAGGATTTTGTGTAATTTCAATGTTTAATTAGCTGCAGAGGGTGTGATTACTGCTGCCATCTAGTGGCCAGAAGTTGAATTGCTACAAAAACATTTCCAATACACAAACTCTAGGGATGTGTATTGACAAGAATCTGACGATACAATATGCATCACGATACAGGGACAACAATACGTTATATTGTGATACTGTAGTAACATATATTTGTAGTATTGTCGAGTACTTGACTCTGGTGTTGCAGAATTTACAGACCACATGACTCTTGATGAAGTCGTAACTGCTTTCATTTGTTTTCAAACCAAAATATATCCAAACATCAGCTTTAGAAGTTGCTGGAGTCACTGTATCCTCTCGTCCTCAGTCATTACTAGGATTTTGTAGAATTTCAATGTTCAATTATCTGCAGAGTACGTAATGACTGCTGCCATCTAGTGGCCAGAAGTTTAATTTCCACACAAAAAATAAACAAACGCCATGGATATTTTTACGTTAATTTTACATTTAAAATTAATTTATACACACTTTATTAAAAACCAAAAAAATAAAATAAAATAAAATTTTAAAAACACGATACAGTGCTGCTTGCAAGTGTACACATTTTTTCCTACACCTTTAATGATGACTCTGCACTTTCTCCAACGATGCTACGTCTGAGTTAGTGACGATTCTAGTCACGCGACTTCAGACTTGAGCGTTGTTAGGTCTAGTAGATTGAACACCTTAAAAACCCTGAATTTGACAAAGACCAGTCCAGACTCCATCCAGTGACGTCAGTCAGTGAGCGTTCTTCTGGTGCGACTTGAGGCCGGAGTTCTGCGTGAAGCACTTCCCGCACAGCGAGCAGCAGAAGGGCTTCTCGCCGCTGTGCACCACGGCGTGTCGCAGGAGGTTGAACTGTTTGGTGAACCTGCGGCCGCACTGCTGGCAGCTGTACGGCTTCTCGCCCGTGTGGCAGCGCATGTGCTCCTTCAGGTGGTTGAACAACATGAAGCTCTTGTGGCAGTAGGTGCAGCCGTACGGTCTCTCCCCGGAGCACGACCTCCAGGGCACCCTCGTCCTCCGACTGCCGCGACTGTGAAACGCCGGGAGGTCGGGAGCCGGACCGGGGGGGGGCCCGGGGCGACCCAGCTGTAGCTGCGCCTTCAACAAAGGCGCGTCGTCTTCGTCGTTCTGGTGCGTCCACGTTTGCGTCACCATCGTGATGCTTTGCGAGGTCGACTGGGAAGCGAGTAATGAGGGGATCTCCTGCGGGAGCTCCAGCTCCTCGCTCTGCTCCGACGATAAGGGTGGGATGAGGGTCTCGTACGGAACTTCTAACAGCTCCTGTTTCACGGTGGATTCAGGGTGAGTCTGAGACTCGTGGGTCTCTGTCAGGAAAACCATGAGAAAGAAGCAGAGTTAGTGAGAGGTGAGTATTGGCAACGATCACGATACAGGGGCAACGATACGATGTATAGTGATACTGTAGTAACAAGTATACAGTATATGTGTAGTATTGTCTAGTACTTGACTCTGGTGTTGCAGAATTTACAGACCACATGACTCTTGACGAAGTCTTAACTGTTTTAATTTATTTTCAAACCAAAATATGTCCAAACATCAGCTTTAAAAGCTGCTGGAGTCACTGTATCCTCTCGTCCTCAGTCGTAACTGCTTTCATTTGTTTTTAAACCAAAATATGTTTAAACATCAGCTTTAAAAACTGCTGGAGTCGACTCTATCCTCTCGTCCTCAGTCATCTCGCAGGATTTCTGTATTACATTAGCTGCGGAGGACGTAATGACTGCTGCCATCAAGTGGCCGGAAGTTCAATTGCAACACAAAAATAAACAAACGCTGTGAAAATGTAAATCGTAAAAAACTTTTCCCCCCCCCATGATTTCTAAACAAATCGATATATTTCTTAAACCCCAGTAACCTAGTAACCGACCCACCAGCTGTGGGTCATAAAAATGTTTTTACCCAGCTTCTCCGAGTCTTCGTACTGCCACTCCTCTTCCTCTTTGACCTGGACCTCAGCGGGGACCTGGAGCGCCTCCTGGAGGTCACTCTGAGACACAACAACAATAGTTCAAGTGGTCATTAGAAATGTATGATAAATACACTTAATTATTAACGTGATAACTACTACTAACTGTTGACAATTTCTCCACAATACGGAAAATAATAATAATAATAATAATAATAATAACTTATTTTACTTAATGACAAACCTGCTCGGGTTGGTCCGGCTCGTAGATCTGGGAGGTCCAGGACTGGTTCTGGCTCCGTCTGACAGATGCAGCAGTTGAGAAGGAGAAACCTAGAAATCGAACACAGGTTATTATTGCAGATATTAAGTATTACACCAATTGAAATGTTAAATATAAAGATAATAATAATAATAAAGCATATTTCACAGAAACTTTTCCAACCTTTCCTCCGGACCCTGATCCGGCTCCTCCTCAGCTCGGCCTCCATCAGGCCGCACTTCTTCTTCAGGCCCTCGATGTCCCGCCGGCTGTGGCTGAGCTCCAGCCGCAGGACCGCGCAGCTGTCGTCGACCCGCCGGTGGATCTCCGCCGCCGCCGCCTGCGCCAGAACCTCCATGATGGACAACATCTGCGCCTGGAAGCTGCTGCTCTCCATCACACGCTCCAGAGGACGATCCAGAGAAGGAACGAGGAGGTTTAGACTCGTTTATCTGCGTTGGATTTAATCGTGATTTCAGCTCAAAATAACTACCGAGTGTGTTTGTTTTTGCTCAAGCAGGTGTGCGTCGCGGAAATGCTTCCGTCAGGATTTTCCTCCGGACACTATTAACAGACGGACCCGCTCTTAAAAAAAAAAAAACGAAATAATAATAATAATATTAAATACACTTTCAAGTTTTAATAAAAAAACACCAAACACATATATAATTAGTGTAACATCAAAACATCTTTTCATGATTAAATATTAAAAAAAAAAAATTTGGCTCGATATGTAACGTAACTTTTCACCTGTGAATGTTCACAATGTACGTTAAAAATATAAGCAAAAGTTTTATCAAACACATCAAAAAACAAAACAAAATGTGTAGTCGTTTAATAAAACAAAATAAGACTACGTCACTTGTCACTCACTCACGTCGTATAACGTCAATACTTGATGACGTGAAGACAATATATTTATGTTTTAAAGGGCGTCAACAAAATTATAAAATAAAATACTCTGGCTCGTCGTATGACGTCACTTTCAACAAACGTTCGGTGCATTTTCAAAGATTATTTTAAAGTTTTTTTTTTTTTTCAGAATCGGAATTATAGTTTCTATAAATATAAGTAGCTTCATAATCAAGCATGAAGAGCGAATAAAAATAATCTAGTTTTCCTAAATACGAACTAACGCTACGTCACGTGATGCACATTATACAGTTTCCGCGATTTAATCTTGACAGTTTTTGGAAATTTGGAAACAAGAAGCTGCGAAATGCAGTCGTAAACACTGGTATTTACTCGCTAGGTTAGCGAAAAGAAAGCTGCTTTTAACGTCCTATTAAATAAAAGTATTCAGCAAAAGCCATTTTTAAAACACTTACATACTGTTTAAGAATATAATCGGTAAATATATTTCCCTCCTCAGACAAAACTTAATAAAAAATTATGCATTTTTGTGATTAAATATATGTATATTTTTCTTTACCACCCTGTAACACGAGATAACGCCATTCAGGAAACAGGTTTAAGTTAAGTTTATAAAAAAAATAAAGTAATAAAAACCTTTTAATTTGATATCAGACGTTTTATTTCATTGTAAATTTAAACAATTTTCATTCTAATCTTCAACATATAAAAAAAACACAAAGTGTTACGGGGTGCTCCGTTTCACCGCAACACAGCTAGCACTGTTAGCCACCAGCTACGCTACCATGAGAATAGCATTCCATTCAAAAAGTATTTCCCTTTACTTAAAGTTTACCAGTATGTAAACTACCAAATATTAGCAAATCATTTTGCGGCAACTGCTTGAGACCTTGGCTCCTGCATCTTGCAACAAATTACACAGAATAACTTATTTTTTGAATGTATAGTTAAAGATCAAGAGCGACATTTTGATAAATAAATGGAGAGATATTTGTCAAAACATTAGAATTTTGAATAAAAAAGTGATTATTTTTGGTCAAAATTAAACAGTTTTTAGTATATTTTGATAATTTTTGGTGAAATAGACACGAGGTAGATTCTGTGACGCGACCAGCAGTGAAGTGATTCTTCTTTTTTTTTTTCGGGTCGCATAGCAGCGAACAGAGAAAGCGCGAGAGAAGCAAACGCTCGCAGGAAGTCAACAGGGGAAGTTCAGTGGTTTTCTTGCATCATCGTTCACGCTTTAGTTTGTTCGCCCTCAGAGGACGTCTAAAAACTTTTGATTCCACTCGTGCGTTCGTTTGCTTCAGAAGAAGGTTCTGGACCAGGACCACAGGCAGGGGTCGAAGGGTAGAGGTCAAGGAAGGTTTTTGATCCGTTGACTTCCGTCGTGGGGTCGATCACGACACGCACCGGACCTCACGGGAGCTGGTCCGGAACCCGGTCGACGGTGAGTGTTCGGTCCAGGTGATCGGGAGGGGTCCCGGGGTCAAAGGTCGTGGGAGAGAAGAAGCCGCGAGGCAAGGGTGTGGCCTGTCGAGAAAGAGCCCAGGAGGAGGAAGTGTGCGTGGGATGGAAAACTCACCTGCTCTTCTCCCTCTGCTGCAGCCTGGACCATGGTCTGAGGGGGGTCTCGAAAAGGGTGGACTTCGAGGAGGGACCAGATGAAGCTCTGAGACCGAGGACCGCGAGGATCAGCGGCGACGACAAGGGCCCCGCGAGGAGCGGCGACAGGAAGTCATGAGGAGGGTTCGGAGGAAAGCGGCCAACAAAGAGAAGGTGTTCGGATGTGACCTGCTGGAGCATCTGAGCAGCTCGGCTCAAGAAGGTGAGTCCGAGGGAGGTCCGGGGTCTGCAGTCCGACGCCACCGCCGACATCTCACCGTCCTGACGTGTCGTTAGTCTGCGAGCTTCCTTTCCACTCCTCCATCTTCTATTCTTCTCAGTCCCACTGTTGGACCTTCTGACAACTGTGTTTGTCTATAAATGTTCCTGATGGGGAAACATCTATTTTTAACTAATGTTAGTCGTTAAAGATCTTTGTTTTTAGGACGTTTCTCCTTTTTTTGGGGGAAATGTTTTAAACCATATTTCTAAACAAATATTACACAATACAACTGCTTAAATTTATTTTATGATGTCATTACATGACTATATTTCATCTTTTGCATTATTTACATACAAATATTATTAAATATAATAAAATATTTTCCTTTTCTTAATTACACATAAAAAAAAACTATTTCTAAAAATAAGTGCTTTTATATTAGATTTGAAAAATTCAAGAAATGTGTATAACAAATATTAATTATTTAGCTTGATGAGATCAGAGTAAAACTGTAAAAGTTATCATCTATAAATTAACTATTTTATTATTTATAAAATATTCGTTTTTAAAGGACTTTCTCTCTTTTCTTTTCTTTTACCTGTTCTTTTTCTGGGGGAAATATCTGTGAAAATAAAGCGTATCATATTTCTTAATTAAACATCACACCTTGAAATACAAATGTATTTTCTTCGACGTTGTGGCATAAATTTCATTTTGTCGTTAAAAATGTTATTTATAAGAAGATTTATTTTCCTTAAAGATCTTGAAATTATTTAGTATTTTATTGACCTTTAAAAAGCTTTAAGTGAACATGAAATGCTTTTATATCTGATTTGAAAGTAAAGAGAAAGTATATAAAATACAAGAAAATAATACTTTTAGCATATTTAGCTTAATTTTATCGTGACCACCTTGAGTAAAACTATAAAAATTATGATCTATTTATTATAAACTAATTTATTATTTATCTAAAGATCTTTGTTTAAGGACTTTTTATCTCTTTTTTCCTTAATCTGCCCTTATTTGGAGGGAATAATTGTGAAACATATAGTGTTTTATATTATATTTCTAAAAACCAATATTACTAATAAAATTGGTAATTTTGATTTATTTATTATGTCATTGCATAACTTTACACTTTACATAAAATGAAATAAATTACAGCTTCATTCTTTTTTTCCCATGATCAATAAAACTGTATTTTATTTTTCCCTTGTTGGCCCCTTACAACATTCACAGTATAAAATGTGTTTTTTTTTTGTGAGTATTTATTGATCATTAAAAAACATTGAACATACTTGAAAAATGTGTTTTTTTATGAAATAAAATAGGACAAAATAATTAAATTTATCCGAATTTTATACTTTTTTTTTCTCCCTCCTTTACTTTTGCTTGACGGCCCCTAACCACAGCCGCTGTATAAAATGTGAGGATAATCAAAGTTTTTGTAAATCCTTGTATTTCATGTTCAAGTTCCTCTGGTTCTCCGATGCTGCAGTGAGTTTGTGGAGCAACATGGAGTCGTGGACGGAATCTACCGTTTGTCTGGAGTCTCGTCCAACATCCAG
Source organism: Callionymus lyra (assembly GCF_982586985.1). Classification (NCBI taxonomy): domain Eukaryota; kingdom Metazoa; phylum Chordata; class Actinopteri; order Syngnathiformes; family Callionymidae; genus Callionymus; species Callionymus lyra. Next base: position 17,114,438 of record NC_141833.1, read on the forward strand.
AAGCTCCGGTTCGTCCCGAGGATCTTTCCGAACTTCCTGCAGGTCACGCTTTAATAACGATGTGTGCCCCGGAGCAGGGGCGAGTTCGAGGGCGACGGGGGTCCGGATCTCAACAAGGACCTGTACCTGCAGGACATCCACTGCGTCAGCTCGCTGTGCAAGGCCTACTTCAGGGAGCTGCCCAACCCGCTGCTCACCTACCAGCTCTACGACAAGTTCGCGGTGAGAGTCGAGCACTGGGACGAGACATACCTCCCCCGAGCAGCTGTTTTTTTTTTTAATTGATCACTTTTTAATGAAGTTTTCCAGTTTCTGCTGCGTGCGTAAGCAGGTGAGAAGCCATACAAGTCAATAAAGAAACCTTCAAAACTTTCTTGAATCCAGATGGAACTAAACGAACCCCATCAAATTACTGTTGAAGTTTAGTTATTTAATTCCTGAAATTTGATGAAAATACACAAGTTATATGTCCCGAAAAATGGGTCTGGGAATGTGGTTTGTAAGAATATTAAAACATATTAAAAGACAAGATATTTTGGCATAAAAAGTTAAGAAAAAATATTATATATTATATATATATATATATAATTATATATTTAAACTCCTTAAATATTACTATTACTCTTTTCTCAGCATTTAATTCTTATTTTTGTAATATTTGAATTAATCTCTGTAGTGATTGTTTATTGTTTTTTTTCTTTTTAATAAAAAAAGAATTTCTTCAAAAATTATATATATATTTTTTCATATAACATTTTTATATTATGAATGAATTTAAAAAACTTTGAATAAAATATTGAATTTAAAATTGAATTGTTTGATCAAACTCTACTATGTGGAAAATTAATATTACATTTTTATTTAATTATTTAAAAAGAAACACCAAACAACTTCGACCTTTCAAACTGTCAATATAGAAATTATTTAAAATAAAAATAAAAACAATGAAATGCTTAAAAAAACCAACAACATTTCAACTTCCGCTGGATGGCAGCAGCCATTACATCCTCAGCAGCTAAAGTAACATTGAAATCCTGAAGATATCCCGATGACTCAGGACGAGAGGATACAGTTGACAAGCAGTTTTAAAAGTTCTAGTTGTGCTGGGAACAAATAAGAGTAAAAGAGAATCAGATTATCGGAACATTTGTAACTTTATTAATCAATAAAAGGATCTTGTTTGTCGCAGGAAGCCGTGGCCCTGCAGCTGGAGGACGAGCGTCTGGTGAAGATCCGGGACGTCCTGAAGGAACTCCCTCCGCCTCATTACAGGTCCGGCATCAGGACTGGACCGGAAGGCCGGTGCTGACCGTCGGTGTTTCTCTGTCTCGCAGGACTCTGGAGTTCCTGATGCGTCATCTGGTCAAGATGGCGTCGTTCTCCCCCGAGACCAACATGCACGCCAGGAACCTCGCCATCGTCTGGGCGCCCAACCTGCTCAGGTGAGTGTGGACGCCGTCAGTCCTGGGTCTCGTGCCAGACTTAGGAGACTCTCACGTAGAGATCTACTCCGGGTCCCTCATGGATGAACATGTGTGTTTTCTCATCCAGGTCTAAAGACATCGAGACATCAGGGTTCAACGGCACCGCGGCATTTATGGAGGTCAGAGTTCAGTCCATCGTGGTGGAGTTCATCCTGTCACACGTCGCACAACTGTTCCCCGACGCAGGTACGCACACACACACACACACACACACAGACACCTGCATGGACGCATGCACGCACACACACACAGTTACACACTCACAAACATACTTACATCCACATCCACATCCACAGACACGTGCGCACACAAACACGCACACTGACACACGCACACACACATCGCACACATACAGATACACACACAGGTATCCACATAAACATCCACACGCACACACATCCACACACACATATGCACATAAAGACACACACACAAACATCCACACGCACACACAAACAAACGCACACACACAAAAGCACAAACACACACAAACATCCACACGCACACACACACACACACACGCATCCACAAGCACACACACACAAACACACACATATGCACATAAAGACACACACACAAACATCCACATATGCACATAAAGACACACACACAAACATCCACATATGCACATAAAGACACACACACAAACATCCACACGCACACACAAACAAACGCACACACACAAAAGCACAAACACACACAAACATCCACACACACACACACACATCCACAAGCACAAACACACGCACACAAACACACACAACATTCAGACATGCACACGCACACACATCCACACACACAAACACACACATATGCACACAAAGACACGCACACAAACATCCACATATGCACATAAAGACACACACACAAACATCCACATATGCACATAAAGACACACACACAAACATCCACATATGCACATAAAGACACACACACAAACACACACATATGCACATAAAGACACACACACAAACATTCACATATGCACATCAAGACACACACACAATCATCCACATATGCACATAAAGACACACACACAAACATCCACATATGCACATAAAGACACACACACAAACATCCACATATGCACATAAAGACACACACACAAACACACACATATGCACATAAAGACACACACACAAACACACACATATGCACATAAAGACACACACACAAACATCCACATATGCACATAAAGACACACACACAAACATCCACATATGCACATAAAGACACACACACAAACATCCACATATGCACATAAAGACACACACACAAACATCCACATATGCACATAAAGACACACACACAAACACACACATATGCACATAAAGACACACACACAAACACACACATATGCACATAAAGACACACACACAAACATCCACATATGCACATAAAGACACACACACAAACATCCACATATGCACATAAAGACACACACACAAACATCCACATATGCACATAAAGACACACACACAAACATCCACATATGCACATAAAGACACACACACAAACATCCACATATGCACATAAAGACACACACACAAACATCCACATATGCACATAAAGACACACACACAAACATCCACATATGCACATAAAGACACACACACAAACACACACATATGCACATAAAGACACACACACAAACATCCACATATGCACATAAAGACACACACACAAACATCCACATATGCACATAAAGACACACACACAAACATCCACATATGCACATAAAGACACACACACAAACACACATATGCACATAAAGACACACACACAAACACACACATATGCACATAAAGACACACACACAAACATCCACATATGCACATAAAGACACACACACAAACATCCACATATACACATAAAGACACACACACAAACATCCACATATGCACATAAAGACACACACACAAACATCCACATATGCACATAAAGACACACACACAAACATCCACATATGCACATAAAGACACACACACAAACACACACATATGCACATAAAGACACACACACAAACACACACATATGCACATAAAGACACACACACAAACACACACATATGCACATAAAGACACACACACAAACATCCACATATGCACATAAAGACACACACACAAACACACACATATGCACATAAAGACACACACACAAACACACACATATGCACATAAAGACACACACACAAACATCCACATATGCACATAAAGACACACACACAAACACACACACATATGCACATAAAGACACACACACAAACACACACATATGCACATAAAGACACACACACAAACACACACATATGCACATAAAGACACACACACAAACATCCACATATGCACATAAAGACACACACACAAACATCCACATATGCACATAAAGACACACACACAAACATCCACATATGCACATAAAGACACACACACAAACACACACATATGCACATAAAGACACACACACACATATGCACATAAAGACACACACACAAACATCCACCTATGCACATAAAGACACACACACAAACATCCACATATGCACATAAAAACACACACACAAACACACACATATGCACATAAAGACACACACACAAACACACACATACACATAAAGACACACACACAAACACACACATATGCACATAAAGACACACACAAAAACATCCACATATGCACATAAAGACACACACACAAACACACACATATGCACATAAAGACACACACACAAACACACACATATGCACATAAAGACACACACACAAACATCCACAAATGCACATAAAGACACACACACAAACATCCACACGCATACATAAACAAACACGTGCACACAAAAGCACAAACACACACAAACATCCACACGCACACACACACACAACATTCACACATGCACACGCACACATAAACATAAACATAAATTACTTACTAACTTACTTACAGACACACACACACACAAATAAAAAATTCTTACTTACTTTTATACAGACAGACAGACACACACACACACACACACACACACACACACACACACACACACACACACACTGACGACCATCTTTGTCCAGGTGATCCACCAGAGAAGTCTCTCTCCTCTCCGTCACTGACGTCCACTCAGGACGATCGGTTCTTCAAGCAGTTCTCCTCCACACACACTCTGGAGAAAATCGGGAACCTCAGTCCCGGAGACGGACCTCTGCCCATCCGGCCGTACCACGCCATCATCGACGGCACCGACAAGTGAGTGACGGGTTCGACCCCCCAAGGCTCCGTCGGCTGCTGACCTGAGGTCTGTGTTTTTTTTCACGTGGTCAGGAGGAAAAGCTCTCTGAAGGGACGGAAGTGGATCTCCATCTTCAACATCGGAGGACGGTTCCAGGACCAGAGGCGTCGACACAAACACTCCACCAAAGGGGCCTCGGAGAAGGAGCCGGTGGCGCTGAAGCCGGCGAGGAGCATGGACTCTCTGCGGCTGTCACTCAACTCTCAGGAAGGTGAGTTCAAGGACACACTGGTGACTTTTAAGTGAACCAAAGAGGCAGAAGTTCAACATCCAACCCACGAAAAATGAAGTTACTTAAGTGACTAATAATAAATAATCGATTATGATTCATATAATAATCAATTAATATTAAACAGAATCATGTTTAATAAAATTAAAACATATAAACACGAAGACAAAAAAACGGAATAAGTTTTAAATATTTATATGTTTTATTGTTTATTTAAATGTAATTTTAAAGTTATTAATGTAAGGTAGAACTTTATTGATCCCTCAGGAGGTCTTATTAGTATTACTAATATTATATTATTATATTACTACAAGTAAAATAACTAAAGAAAATGTATTTTATTATTTATAATAAGAACCTTGATCCCCACAAATATATATAATATAATAAAAATATTAAAATAATTGTATTTTTAAAGGGAATTCAGAAGTAAAAAAAAAAAATTAATAGAATTAACTGAACTTAACTGTCTAAATAAAAAACGACATAGTAAATATTAAATAGTAACGTATACATTTTTAAAACACAAGTAATAATGTAGCCAGGGAATAGTAAATATCAAATTATTACATCATCTTTTTAATCTTGCTTATTCGTTGTAACACTTACAGCTAACACTTATAATACTTTTATTATTTCCTTTTAAACTTTTGTATCTTTTTTACTGTTGTCTTTTTTAAATGTCGTTTTATAATCTGTTTGTCTGGTGTCCTTGTAAATAAAATGTATTAATGTATGTAATGTATAAATGTATTATGATTTATGATTATCATTATACATCAAATTCATGCTAAAGGTTTCAAGATTAAGTTGTGAAGCTCAAGCAAAAATCAAATCAGTTTCCGATAAACTGCAGTTTTAAGTCTCAGTCGATGATTTATTAAAACTAAAAAACTCTCTCAGGCTCCATCAACAACTTCATCGTCCCGCCGGCCCAGTCTTCACCAGCAGGGGGCAGCAGTGAGTACGCCATCACCTACCGACGGGGGACCGGACACGTGGTCGGAGGCACCAAGGGCACCTACACCCCGCTGGACCCCGAGGGTTTGTCCTCCCAGGACTCGGACGGGGTCCAGTCCAGGTCCCCGGGACTCTCCTCCAGGGGGGCCGGGCGCCGGGCCGCCATGCACATCACCGGACCCACCATGGTCACCGTGCCGCTCCACATCACCTCCAACCTGGCCCTGGGTCTGCTGCAGGGCGGGGGGGCGGACCGGGTGGTCCACCGGAGCAGGGAGAGGGGGGTCAACGGGGACGGGGAGAAGGAGAGGAGGGAGGACGTGGATCAGGAGAAGGTAGAGGTCAGGGGAGGTGAAGGAGGTGGAGAGGAAGGAGGGATGGAAGGAGGAGACGAGAAGGTGAGAGGAGAGGAGGAGGAGAGAGGAGGGAAGGAGGAGAAAGAAGAGAAGGAGAGAGGAAATGAGAAGGAGGAGAAAGAAGAGGAGGAAAGAGGAGAGAAGGAGAGAGTAACCGAGAAGGAGAGAGGAGAGAAGAAGGAGAGAGGAAACAAGAAGGAGAGAGGAGAGAAGAAGGAGAGAGGACAGAGTGTCTGCTCCATTAAGGACACTCCAGATGTTGACGAGAACGTCGGTGAGTTCTCCAGCGATCGCTGACCTTCTCTCGAGTGTGTCGTCGTGACTCGTCTCTTCATATCATCTCGTCAACATCAACAAAAAATGTACTAAAGTGTTTGTTTTTACTTCAGATATGAAGGCTGCTGTTGCAGCAGACGGCCAGCGGGGGGCAGCAGTGGAGGACGGCGCGTTCGACGACGGCGCGTTCAACGGCGACGACGTTCTCAACTCCAGCGAAATAGTCGACGACGAACTTTCCGGCTACGTCCAAGACAACTTCGAGTTCCTGGACCAGATGGACTGCAGCGTTCTGGACCACATGGATCACGGCGCCCCCTATCAGGTGAGTCTTGTCATGTTGAGAATGCTGACATGTGATTGGACGGAAACATTATCACCACCACTAGGGGTGTGTGTTGTCAAGTATCTGAAGATACGTATCACGATACAGGGGCAACGATACGATATTTAGTGATACTGTAGTAAAGAGGATATATGTGTAGTATTGTCGAGTACTTGACTCTGGTGTTGCAGTATTTACAGACCACATGACTCTTGACGAAGTTGTAACTGCTTTCATTTGTTTTGAAACCAAAATATGTCCAAACATCAGCTTTAAAAGCTGCTGGAGTCAACTGTATCCTCTCGTCCTCAGTTGAAACTGCTTTTATTTGGTATGAACCCAAGATACTTCCAAATATCAGCTTTAAAAGCTGCTGGAGTCTCTGTATCCTCTCGTCCTCAGTTGTAACTACTCTTTTTTTTTTTTTAACTAAAATATGTCCAAACAACAGCTTTAAAAGCTGCTGGAGTCAACTGTATCCTCTCGTCCTCAGTCATGGCCAGGATCTTCCAGGATTTCATTGTTTCTTTAGCTGCACAAACGTACCTACTGCTGCCATCTAGAGGATGGAAGTTTATTTGAAACATGAATACTGAATATTTGTATGATTATTGTAAATAAATAAAAAAATCCAAAAAAAATAATCACAAAAAACCAAAACCAAAACCTTTTATTCATATTTAAAGACTAGTAATAAATAATAGCAATAAATTACAAATAAAATGATTAGTTTAATCTAGAAATGTTAGTTTCTAGATGATCTTTGACCTCATTTGAGCATAAAGACAATCAAAGGTCTTGTTCTTGATACACTTCCCAGGGTGTTCCCTGTCTCTCACCCTAACAAGCTGGGACAGACTCATCAGCAAAAATAAAGCTTGTGTGTTAATTCGGTGTCGTGTTTACTAGTCCTGTCATCCCGCCTCCAGGTCCAGGAGTTCTCCGTGGAGCCTCCGGGTCACAACGAGTACGAGCTCATGGAGCAGACGCCCCACGAGGACCCCGAAGCCGACGCCCCGCTGACCCTGCGCTCGTACCCGGACCCGGGTCCGAACCCGAACCTCAGAGTCCACCGACACACCAAGTCTCTGAGCCTGCCGTACATGACCTCGCCGGTGGGCTCGCCCGAGGAGCCCGACTCGGATGAAGATGAAGATGATGAAGATGAAGATGAAGATGAAGATGAAGATGATGATGATGATGAAGATTTCATGAGCGACGAGGACGACAACATCCTGACGAAGAGTCTCCCGCCGTGTTTCTTTCTCAACGAGAGGTCGGGGTCTCAGGGTGATGAACTTTTGGAAAGCCATCAGACGGGAGGTGACCATGTTGATGGTGATGAAGATGAAGATGATGATGAGGATGCAGTTGCTGAGGATGGAGATGGTGATGAAGGTCAAGCTGAAGATGCTGTAGATGATTCTAATGATATTGATGAAGATGCTGTTGATGATGCTGTAGATGAAGATGCTGATGATGATGAAGATGTTGTTGAAGAAGTTGATGATGAAGGGAAGGACGAAGAGAAGGAAGAGAAGGAGGAGGAGCCGCTGACACAAAACGATCTGGACCATCTCCACGTCGACTGTGAGGTGGAGGAAGAAAACTTGTTTCCTCCTCCACCTCCGGACTGTCTGGACTTCCCTCTCCGGGGCAGTGAAGACGAGGAGGAAGTGGCTGCAGGAAGCGATGAAGAGCAGAGAGGAGACGCCATGGATTCAAGGTCGGCTGCCGAGATGTTGACCGACGGTTCCTGTGGAGGCGGAGACGAGGAACCTGCCGACATCTGGGGCGAGATGGAGGAGGTGGTCTGCGGACTGATAGAGGACGAGGAGAAACGACTGATGGAGGACGAGGAGAAACGACTGATGGAGGAGGACGAGGAGAAACGACTGATGGAGGACGAGGAGAAACGACTGATGGAGGAGAAACGACTGATAGAGGAGGAGAAGAAACGACTGATGGAGGACGAGGAGAAACGACTGATGGAGGACGAGGAGAAACGACTGATGGAGAAGGAGAAGGAGGAGGAGGAGACGCTGGATCGCGTGAAGTCGGTCGCCGAAGAAGTCTCGGACGATGAAAGATCCAGAGTCCAGCTTCCCGATCAAACTCCACCTCGACGAGAACCTCCGAAGCCCGAGGCGGTCACTCGGACCCTGGTGGTCTCCAGACCTCCCGTCCCGTTGAAGGTGTACCAGGCCAAGGCCGTCCCGGTGGTTCCTCCCAAACCCCAGCACTGCAAGATCGCGGCCTTGACCTTACGGCAGCAGCTGAGGGAGAAGAGCGAGCCGGCGGAGGAGGAGGCGAAGGAGGCGAGGCCGGCCGACGGCAGCAGTCCCATCAGCATGTGTTTCGATGAAGCCGTCGCCATAGCGACCATGAGGCGGGAGAAGAGGGAGCGTCAGTGGGAGTGGGGGGGCGACACCCAGTAGACAGGAAGGACGATCAGGGCTTCCTGCGGAGAGTTTCAGTCTAAAACCTCAGAGGGTTTTTTCTCTCAGGCCTGAGCCGACGATGTCGGGATGAATTTAAAGTGATGTTTGTTATGATTTTGTGAATAAAATGAGATCAGAAAAGAGCAAAAGGTGACATTTATATATATATTTAGATTTTCAAAGAAATACTAAATATTAATAAATATTATTATTATAAAAAAAGCTATCGTTTATACAATCATAATGTCTGAATTTCATTATTTATTTTTCTTTAACTAAACATAAGAAGGAACGACTTAATCAACACGATGAGTGTGAAAAAAAAAAAGATACGACAATTTTTTTTAAAAATTAATAATATTTTGATTTCATTTTTATTTCCTAATTGCAAAAAAAAACAACTTGATCAATAGGACTATGTTGAAGAGTTTAGATTTAGATTTTTTTTTTTACGTTCAAAATATTTTAATTGAATGTATTTTTTTACCCTTTGCTCGACACAACCGGAAAAAGAATTAACTTAGTCAACATGACTACAGATAAGATCATTTTCAGTAACAAACTAATGATAATAAAATGACAAAAACAATGAAACAATTTCTTTCATGATAATATTATTTCAATGTCATGTTTCTTTCCATTTGTAATCGCAAAAAAACCCAATAAACTTAGTAAACATAACTATTGTTAAAGAGTTTTTAAAAATACTCACAACAAAAAAGTATATATATATATATTATTTGTTTTACTTTATATTCTTCAAATCGATTTAGAATATTGTATTTAATAAGTAAGTAAGTAAGTAAGTAAGTAAGTAAGTAAGTAAGTAATATTTATTTATAGAGCGCTTTTCCAGACCAGGGTCACAAAGCGCTTCAAACAATCAAAACAATATTCAATAAAGTATATACTTTAAAGGTCAAGATAATACTGATAACACAACAGGAGTTCCAGAAAATCAAGGAAAAGCCTGAACAAATAAAAACGTCTTAAGATTTTTCTTAAAGGATCAAGTGTTTTGAGTGACATCATGCTTAATGTCATTGTTTGCATAAATGATTTTTACGACATTCATTTTAAAGTTTCTAGTTGCTAACAGTGCTAGCTGCTTAATGTTGCAAATGTATTAAATATATAATGAAATAACAAAATATAATTGATATCAAATATTAAAATGCGACACGTTTAGGACATGAACAAAGTAAAAGTAAGCATTTTGTCTAAAAGGAATTATTGCTTGTAAAAATGAATACATTTTCTCGCAATAAAACGTTTGTTTAGTAAAATAACATTTTTTTAAATGTATTCTTTGAGGCGAAATCTGCCGACTTTTTAGATTGTCCTCGCGCCTCTTCTCCAGTGGTTACGGTAGCTGCGCTTTAACATCCGCCGTGTTGTTAGCTAGTCAACACAGCTAACCCAGCTAGCCGGGGTTGGACAGCGGCCGCGGCGGGATCGGAACCTCGAAACCCTCCCGTGTGTGTGTGTGTCCGGCACCGGCACCGGCTCCGCGTCGAAGGCTCTCCGTGGGTCCGGCGGGGAAACCATGTCGAGCGGCGGCGGCGGCGGCGTGACTCTGCGCACGCAGATCGCCTCCATCATCGACGTCCTCTCCAAGGCGGCCGTGTCTCAGATCGCCAAAGTTGTGGAGGACGGCATGGTGGTGCTGCGGCTGGAGATGTGTCAGCGCGAGAACGAGATCAAGATCCTCAAGAGCAACATCGAGGTGCTGCACCGGGAGCTGAAGGTGGCCCGGCAGAGGCGAGGGAAGGACGGTGAGAAACACCCAAACACGCCCTACTAACCCAGACACCCCTGTTTTCTCCCTGGAGCTGGAGCCACCGGTGGCACCTTTTTTTTTTTTGTCTGGACGCACTTCCTGGATCCCCCTCATCGTGGAGGTGATGGATCCTCATTTGACCGAGTCTAAGATCCCAGACAGGGTTCAGGAGAGGACTTCCCTCGGGCTGTGGTTTCCAGTTCAGCTCAGCTGGTGCTGATACAGGTTCCCACCTCCCTACCCCCCAAAAAACACCTTAGTTCCAGACCCCCACCCCCCCCCAAAAAAACCCTTAGTTCCAGACCCCCACCCCTCCAAAAAAAACCTCAGTTCAAGACCTATTATCTCCCTCGCCCCCCAAAAAAAGGTCCGAAGTTCGTTGTTTATCAGTGTCGTTCAAGATCAGGTCAACTGTTGACCCCGGTACTTTAGGGTCCACTAGTGTCCCCTGAACCCTTTGGATCACAGGACTCAAGTGTCTCAACACGTAAAGATATAGTTCACCCAAAAATCAAATTTTCACTCATTTTCTACTCATCGCCCTCATGTCAATGAGTAATCTGTTCCATTTTTAGAGTTATAGACAAAAGTGTTTGTTCATTTTTATGTAGTGACTGGTGATGAGTGGACGAACTTCCTCCAAAAAAAAGACCTGATTTAAGTGTGTCTTAAAGTTTTCTAGCACCTCTATTACACTCACCAGTATGTTTCTTTTTTGCTCAAAACTTGATTGGTCACAAAAACATGAGTTGCATTCAAGGACTCGCGTAAATTTTAAACTCACTCCCGTTTTGTACATTAAAAACCAATCATAAAAATAAGGTTTGATGCTTAATGTACACATTACAAAAAACACCTAAAGGCAGAAGTAACTCTCACCATGTTTACATAATTATTTATTTTGTTTATTAACATGTAGGTTCTTAACTGATTTAGGGCTTCTAGGGGAGGACACCTGCACCGGTGTGATGTCAGAATGTTGAATTTAAACCGTGATCTCGTTTTGGCGAGATTTCAGACGAGAACTTAATTAAGTAATAACTTCAAAACGGAGCAACGTGATGGTGAAGGAACTACTGCATTTGGAAGAAGACGACTTCAACATTTTGAACATGTGAATGAGTCAGGAGAGTTTTCACATCAGTTGCCCTTTAAAAACCTCCATCCTTCTCGTCCGTATCGTCCATCTTGTTATTGAAGCCTCGTCTAGAAGAACGAGTCTATATTTAAGGCTGGTTTGTGGCAGACGTTTGAAGAATAACAAGCCGTACAAACCTGAAGTACTCTGGGTAAATATGGCGAGTGCTTCCAGTGTAGACGGTAGACCAGGGGTCAGCGATTATAATTCTTCAAGGGCCACATTCAATTATGTGAATGTTGTTAGGGGCCGTCAAGCAAAAAGAAAGACGAAAAAATCGCCCACCAAAAAAGGACATTCGTCATTAGGCCGTGACTTTTATTAAGCTAAATAAGCTGCATTTTTATTCTTGTATATATGAGTTTTTTTTCAAAACATTTCTTCAACTAACTTATAAAAAATGTTTTGAGGGATTAATATATACTCGAAAAATTACACACTAAAAAAGTAAATAAGTGTAATGTTGAAATGTAAATGAATAATAAATACATTTGTTAATGCATTAGAACCATTTATACATGATCATACTTTGACATTACGAGGGCCGCATAAATCCGGTTTATATGGCTTGTTATTCTTTAAATGTCTGCCACAAACGAGCGTTAAATATAGACTTGTTTAATTTTTTTTTACGGAACAATACTTGTCGAGGCTTCAGTACGAGATGGACGTTACAGACGAGCAGTACGGAGGTCTTTGGATGTTTTTAAGTCTTTTTTTGGAGGTAGTTTTTCCACTGGGCGCCTCAAAACGGATGTACATTTTTGCTTATAACTGTTAAAATGAAAAGATTACTTTGAAAATAATCTCCACCCTTCTTTGACCTGAGGGCGAGTAGAAAATGAGTGAAAGTTCAAACTTTAGGGCATTTATTTCCCTGCCCAAAAGAATAATAATAAAAAAAATGTATATAACATACGTTCTACTACATACTCTCCACTTTTCCCAACTGTCCAGGATGTAGCCGAACATGAAGGTCCGGTCCGGTTCACCAGAACCCTGCACGTCTTGTTGAAAACACTAGTAACTCCATCGTGAACCAATAGATTGTCCTCAGTGTGTGTATTTACAGAACTCTGAGACGGTCACAGTCTATTAGAACCTAGTTTATCTTGACTTGGGTGATACACATGATGTAACCTCTATCAAAATATCATGGTTAATGGTCTCAAATGCTCTTTTCAGGTCTTTAAAAAATACTATTGAGTGTAGTTTTTGGTCGATGGCGTCTGTTATCATTT